>NC_047509.1:35534946-35810080 GCF_902827115.2 Pseudochaenichthys georgianus | reverse complement strand
TGTTATTATGTGTTGTGTAACGTTGCTGCCTTCTTGGCCAGGTCAGCATTGAAAATGAGATTGTATCTCAATGCTTTTATCTGGTTAAATAAAGGTTAAATAAAAATAAAAAAAGATTCCAATCTGTATATAGACTCTTATTGCACTATTTCACTATTTTTTCTGTGTATCTGTTTTTATTGTGTTGCACTGTTGGAGGAGCCTGCGACCTAAGGGGGGGGGGATAGGACACGTTCGATTCCTGTTTTGAATAGTGTGCCATCGATGGGTTTCATTCCATTTCAAGGTGCTTTTTGACGCTCTGTGTAAACTTCGCGCACTGCCACTCCAACATCCAATCACAGAGCTTGAGGACTGATCACGGGGTTTGTCAAGCTAAGCACATGGTGTAGTCCCAAACGATAGCTGAGGATTCTGGGTAGTGTAGTGTCTTCTGCCATCCAAAAACTCCGAAAAAATATTCGTTTCTCCGAATTGAAGGGGAAAAATACAAAAGCATTGTACACAATTTAAAACAATCAATGTTGTGTAATTAACAAGGATAATTTGATGTTTTTGAGTTGATGAGTAGTTCAGATATCACTGTAAAATAAATCGACAGTAAGGAGAATAGGCTACTTACTTCCGGGTGTAAAATTCTCCGTTATCCAATGGGAATGGACGCTCGTAATACAATAAAGGGGACATGATCATTATCTTTTAAATAACGTTAACTAAAGGGAACAATCTATTTGACACAGCTGAAGCTCTGGCCTTCCTTAAAAACTAACTAATTTAATAAAAATCACAGTTGCATTACACACAATGCACTGTTTTTTGAGAACAAAAATTCGTAACTAATGTAATTTTTACATTCTGACGAAGAAAAAAAAAATTAATACAAATAAAATAAAAGAAGCCTCCCGTGAGTTACTACAATGTATATAGTAGATTTTAAAAACGTTTTATAGAATAAAAGCTCACTGCGGGACGTTGTAGAAATGCGTGTGTGCACCACGACAAAAGAGCCTCATTCACTTTACATTGGGTTTTTTTGCGTGGTGCCGACACATAAATGTAGCAGAATGCGTGACTCCACCACGCAATGCGGTGTTAAGGAGTCGTGGTGGAGATCAGGTTGTTAAAAATCTAAATTTTTGAGAAGCAATATAACTTCTAGGAGTTGGGATGGTTTTTAAATGGTTATACTTGCAGCAATGTCAGCAAAATATTACCATTGCCCATCATTATTTAAAACTGATGCCAATGCTAACGGGGAAACATGGTTCTTCAAAATATAGGTTTCGTCAGAGTCAGACATAATAATGTATAGAATAGAACGTTGTCAATAAAAATCCAGTTATACAATAGGTATACCTTGGCTAATATGCAATTAACTTTTGCATTTAATAAAGCATATAATCAATCGTTCCTGGCATGCAGCAACCATGACTTGTCCTTATTTCCGTACGTCAATGTTCTTATCTGATTATATGGTTGGTTTGATGAAATAATACCATGCTGACACAGGAAACGTGGACTAGGTAGCATTTAGCAACAGCTAATGCACCAGCACTTAAAATGGCTTGGCTTATTTAAAGCTAATGCACTTTTTGCTGTTCTCAATTTCCTCGTAGTTATTTTATTGCACTAACTGTATTGTAAGTTACATACATTAATACAACTGCCAGCTAAACATCTGTAATGTATTTCATTGGATAATTATCACACTAGTTAGCCGATAGCTTACTAGCATCTGTTGTCCCTGAGCAGGTTGACAGGAAACGACCCCACAACAAATACACTACACAAGACAGCACAAGGCAAACAAGTCCATATGTGTGATGTAAAAAATATTCTCAGTATTATAAAGAATAAATACGAGGCAACCATTAGTGTGGAACACTTTTGTACTGACTTTAGCCAAAGCCTGAAGCTAGTCTTAAACACTGCAAAGATGTCTGAGTCCCTGATGATTGTGGGTATTGAATTACTGATTGACCAAAGGCTATCTTTATAAACTGTTGTACGTAGTCACCCCTTAAAGATACTCCAGTCCTAATAGAACTGCCCCCCCCTCTGAAATGTTTCATACTTTTAAACAGGCATTATAAGAAGTAAGGAAATTATATTTTCTCCGGATATTTTACTGATGACGATCTCATGGCTTTTTATCTTGTACTTTTATGATTCATAGATTGAGCACACAGGCTTGAGTGTATTAACAACAGCCTGTGGGGTTGAACAGGGAGAGGACCATTGCTCATAACCCGACTGACTTGATTTAAAAAGTATATCTTTGTGTGAATTATAATGGCCACATATGTGACCATCAATTAAAATGTCAGGATTCACTGAATTATTGATCCTCGCTGTCAAAAACATGCATTGCGTTTTCTCACGATAAGGGTTAAGCATGAACATCCTTGGTAATCCGACACTGCTCACTGCACCTGTCTGTTTGGTTGAAGGATGTTCTATAGATCTTGCATGCGTAAAGGTTGAGGGTATCATCAGCATACATTTGGAAACTACCCTTTGGACTGGTATTATTCCATCTGAGGTGTTCTGATTAGTCGCAGGATCAGTTCATATACAATGAAGCTGCCATACTTGATATGCTGTACGCACTGTGGGTACTACTAGGTAATAAGAGATTACATGCACCACAATTAATGAGTTGAGGTGGATGGTCACTATCCAAAATCTCCTCTTTGTAAAGAGGAAGCAAAACACGGCCAAGTACTGTACTTTGAGCAAATATTGATTACCATTTAATTGAAAGGGCTAGGATTTAATGGTTTTAATTTGTCTTTCTTAATGGTCTTGTTCTTTTGGTCATTAGCATGATCTTTTTCAGGAGAGTTTAATCTGTCTACGGCAATGAACGAATACAAAAAAAGAGTTTACCCCTCTACTCTACACTGCCTCTGCCTCTTTTAGTCTTTTTACTCTGCCAAGGATGTTAAGTTTTCCGATCAGTTTGTTTGTCAGTTAACCAAGATTACTGAAAACCACATTGGTCCGATTTTGATTCAACTTTGTGGAAAGATTTATGAAGGGCCAATAAGAACCCAATATGTTTTAAGGGAATTTTTGTCATCAAGTGGATACAAATGTTTTACGCAGTGCCCTTCTAGTTATTAATTTTTAGTTTTTCGTAATTAAACTTCTCCAAGTTATTGCTATAGAGAGGTGCAGTGATGCCGTTTTTTGTTGGCCGACCATGAAGTTAGCATCAGAAGGGCTGCCTCGACAAAAAGGAATAGGATTTTTCCAATGGACTTGAGAATATTGCAGGAAATTAGATATGCTAACATCCGTTTATGATTTAGGATATTCTCAACACCATTTTAGGACTTTTGAAGCATAAATGCAATCGTCAAGAGTAAAAAGCTAATGTTAGGCTATAAACAAACTAGAGCAGGGTCACATGACTTCAAGTAACCACTACTAAGGTAAGGACGGCTAATGTTCGCTGTAATTAAGTTTGTAAGTCTTATTTTGTCACGTGTAAGCAACCGCTGAGTTTATAACACAAAAAGGGTTTACGGACAGAATTGTATGTTGTAGAATAAAACATGAAAAGCTTGTGTTAACCAGAGACCTTATTTCGGACATCTAACAAAACACACATTAAAGAAACTGTTGACTTCAAGACGATGGAACCGGATGAGGTTACATGATGACTCATTTCCATGCAGTTTTAGGACACATTCTATTGCTATTTCCTATGTTATCATCTATTGTCTTTATCTGATCTTGTTTTGTTCAACACTGTTGTATCAAATGAAACATGCCAAACAAATGCAATTATTATTTTATTACACTGCATTTCCAATGGATTTTAAAGGGTTACCTTGAAATAAATAAAGAAACTGAATTATTGCATATATGTAGAGATCAGTAATTCACGTATAAAGCTCAACCATGGAACCAAGAACAGGAAACACCACCCCACAATCATTCATGCCCACCTCTTCTCCCCTCTCGCTTCTAACGCTTGCAGGTCACCCTTGAAAAGGAGATCTTTTGATCTCAAGGGGCTTTCACCTGGTTAAATATAGGCTACAAACAAACAAACTCCCATTCTGTGCTTATTGTTCACCTTGTGATATCGAGACGGAGCGGTTACATCAGATTCTGCATACATTCACTGGAGTGGGTAATCAAACAGCACACCCATGGTTATTATCTAAACAGGAGAAACAAGCTGTCAGCCCTTAATGAGATGTCTGCGCTTCTAAATATGAAAGGGTTTCTCTGTAATTTTCCATTAATCAGCTCTCCTGAAAGCATCGTGACACTCTGTTTATAGCTTCCAACCGTGACCTAATCACAAGAATTGCATTTCCGAGCTTCTGCAAAAATAGACGTTTGAAATATTGTATTTTTGGATAACACAGCTACAAAAGTATTTCAGAACCAGACAAAGGGAAGAAGGAGTGTGTAAATGCAATACAGGAACAACAAAGGCGATTTCAACGTTTAATGTAAGACCTAGGGAGGTGTTCCAGGCACGTCCAGCTGGGAAGAGACCAAGGGGTAGAACTAGGACCAGGTGGAGGGATTATATCTCTTCGCTGGCCTGGGAGGAGCGCCTTGGGATCCCCCAGTCAGAGCTGGTTGATGGATGGATGTAAGACTATAGGTGATACAGTTCAACCTCATAATTTAATGTCATGTGTTGGTCTGAAACACTGTTTGGGACCTCAAAGTGAGACCTTCTATTTGAATACACATTTTTTGGTGAAGAATGTATTTAAATCACATTTAAGAAACTAAAATCTCACCGTGTTAAAATGCTTTTTCATTTTCCTTTGGATAAGCAAATAATTGATTTGGAAAACGTGGAACCTTTAAGCTGAATTAATGCAAACTATTGATTTAAAAGCAAAGTAATTATAAGGTTAATCTGATTTACAGTAAATGGATTGCGTTGATCAAACGTGTACACTTTATTTGAATAACCTTAATTAAATTGTGTGTTGAAGAAATTAAATGTAGATTATCTTCTTTTTTCAGTCTGTAACTGTAATCATTGTGTCCATATTTGACTCCTTTATGTTGTTTTGGGGGCCTTACATGCTCATTTTCAGGTTCATATGTATATCTTGTGCCTTTACTGTGACATGTCTCCATGCTTTAATGTTCAAAAAGCTCTTTATTTTTCTCATACTGTCTGTGCTGCAGCATCTCTTTTCACCCTCTGTCTGAAACCAGAGCCCAGTCCGCTCTGATTGGTCGGCTCTGTTGTGATAGGTCAACCGATTAGAGATATCCTGCCCCTTAGCCTATATTGTGCAATGTGTTGGAGCGCTAGCCAATAGGAGCACGAGTGTAAGTAGTATCACTATGTTCAGAAAGTAAACAGGAATCCTATCGGGGTGTTTCAGGCAGGGGGGGGGGGGGGGGTGTGGAAGAGAGACTCCCTCTGGAGAGAACACAGGGATGTTAGCATTTGCAGACCATTACATGCACACAAACTTATATAACACAAACTACAGGAAAGGGAAAACCCCAACAAAGATGAATCAGATATCCATGGCTTTGTCACACACCAAAAATAACAAATAGATGTTACTCCCAGCTGTGTGTTTGTGCAAATGCACTCAATCTTCCAGCTGATCAGGCAGAAGTTTACATTTGTCATGGGCTGAATAAATAGCAGCGAGAGAAATGGGGGGTGAGCCAGAAATGGATGGATGATGGACGCAGAATAATACATTGTTAAAAGAGAAAAAAGGAAGAAATAAAAGGGGTAGAGGGAGAGGACGGAGAAGAAAGAAGAGTTATTTAATTATTTTCTACTCTGGATGATCTAAAGGAAGTGGTTGGACAATAAAGCGCTCAGTGGCTTGGAGTGTGTGTGTGTGTGTGTGTGTGTGTGTGTGTGTGTGTGTGTGTGTGTGTGTGTGTGTGTGTGTGTGTGTGTGTGTGTGTGTGTGTGTGTGTGTGTGTGTGTGTGTGTGTGTGTGTGTGTGTGTGTGTGTGTGTGTGTGTGTGTGTGTGTGTGTGTGTGTGTGTGTGTGTGTGTGTGTGTGTGTGTGTGTGTGTGTGTGTGTGTGTGAAGAGTGGCACCTAATTATTCAAGGAGGAGAGATCCTGTTAAGTTTACGTTTCACCGCAGAGCAAAGCAGCCGTCTTACAAATAGTGAGAGCCTCCAGCAATCATGTAAATAGGATATACAGTGGAGGAAATAAGTATTTGGTCCCCTGCAGATTTTGTAAGTTTACCCACTTACAATTAAATTAACATTTTGTAATTTTAATGGTAGTTGTATATAAACAGTAAGAGTAAGAATATGAAAAAATCCAGAAATTGACATTATATAAAAGATCAAACTTGATTTGCATTTAACTGTGGGAAATATGTATTTGATCCCCTTGCAGAAGATGTCTTGTACTTGGTGGAGAAACCCTTGTTGGACGCACAGAGGTCAGACGCTTCTTGTAGTTGGTCTCCAGATTTGTGAACATCTCAGGAAGGATGTTGGTCCACTCCAGTCCTCTCTGAAGATCCTCTCCAAATCCTTCAGGTGTTGAGGCTGATGCTTGGCCTCTGGAAGCTTCAGCTCCCTCCACAGATGTTCTATGGGATTAAGGTCCAGAGACTGGGTAGGCCCCTCCATCAGCGCTTTTTGTTAATTCCGGTACCTACTCTGTTAAAAGGAATTTCCTGATCTTTGAAATTAAAGATACTTTTTTTACATTTAAGACTTTGTCTCTGGGTCGTGCATTTGGGTCCATCAGTTTATGTCGAGGTCCTGACAGGTTGTTTGTTTGGTTTGACTATTTAAAATTGTCCCAAATAAGTTACAATGAGAACATTTATATTTTTCATATTAAATTATTTATTTTAAGAAATGTATATCATTGCTTAAAATTCCCCACAATACATATTTTCTCTTTTCCTAAAAATATGACATTTTGGTATTTTACTTTAGATCTTCAAAAGGCCCTTTGCAAAAAACGTTTAACTCGATGTCAACAAAATCAAACAAGACTTGTGAAGCTTCTTTTCCCAACGTTTATATTATATTACGTAAATCATATGCATAATAAAACATATTTTAATAAACTCACGCCTCATTTGCACATTTAACATTACATTTTTTAATATTATATTAATCAAAGTGATCGACCAATGACGTTTGAAGAGATGTCTAGAAGTTTATATTTTCTCTCCCATTCACCTGAAATGTTTCTTTCTGATGAGGACATGATGAGGCAGTCTGAGTGTGTTAAATTACATTACATTACATTACATAGCATTTAGCTGACACTTTTATCCAAAGCGACTTACAATAAGTGCGTTCGACCAACAAAATACAAACTTGAAGAAAACAGAATCATATAAGTACATCAGGCTTCATAGAGCAAAAACATTGCAAGTGCTACTCAACTGGCTTTAGATAAGCCAGTGCTTTATTAGTATATAAGTGCTTTGTTAATAGTTCTATTGCTCGAAGTGGAGTCGAAAGAGATGAGTTTTCAGTCTGTGCCGGAAGGTGTGTAAGCAACACACTCTCACTCCCTAAGCGTCCAGGAGCGACGTTTGGTCAGTGTCCGTGGCATGCAGTTGTGACGCTCCTAGGCTCCTTCAGCTTCATAAAGGGACGCAAATAGCTTTCAACTGATTGCAATGTATTCCCATCTGCGTCGGGATTTGACGCTCATGGAAGCACGGCATTCGTTTGTGTCGGCTGCCCTTAAAGGAAATGTGAGCGTCCATTCCCATTGGATAACGGAGAATTGTACACCCGGAAGTAAGTATTCCTCTTACTGTCGATTGATTTTACAGTGATATCTGCACTACTCATCGACTAAAAAACACCAGATTATCCTTGTTGATTACACAACATTGATTGGTTTAAATTGTGTGCAATGCTTTTGTATTTTTCCCCTTCGATTCGGAGAAACAAATATTTGTTCTGAGTAAAGGATGGCAGAAGACACTACACTACCCAGAATCCCCAGCTATCGTTTGGACTACACCATGTGCTCTGTTTGACACCATTTATTCCAATGGCTGGTGTCTATGTCACGTGATCTTCAAATTTCTCCCTGCAGAAAAAGAAAACATGGCCAAACTTCGTTTTATTTGTCAAACAGAGCACATGGTGTAGTCCAAACGATAGCTGGGGATTCTGGGTAGTGTAGTGTCTTCTGCCATCCTTTACTCCGAAAAAATATTTGTTTCTCCGAATCGAAGGGGAAAAATACAAAAGCATTGCACACAATTTAAACCAATCAATGTTGTGTAATTAACAAGGATAATCTGGTGTTTTTTAGTCGATGAGTAGTGCAGATATCACTGTAAAACCAATCGACAGTAAGGGGAATACTTACTTCCGGGTGTACAATTCTCCGTTATCCAATGGGAATGGACGCTCACATTGCCTTTAAGGGCAGCCGACACAAACGAATGCCGTACTTCCATGAGCGTCAAATCCCGCCGCAGATGGGAATACATTGCAATCAGTTGAAAGCTATTTGCGTCCCTTTATGACGCTGAAGGAGCCTAGGAGCGTCACAACTGGACGCCACGGACACTGACCAAACGTCGCTCCTGGACGATTAGGGAGTGAGAGTGTGTTGGTGTAAGCTTTCTGCTGTCCTGATGTCAATGGGGAGCTCATTCCACCATTTTGGAGCCAGGATAGCAAACCCACGTGTTTTTGCTGATGGGAACTTGGGTCCCCTTCGCAGCGAGGGTGCAGCGAGCCGTTTGGTTGATGCAGAGTGTCCCAGTCTGCTTTCTCACTCACCTATTTTCTGCATTAACATTCCTTAGTCACCTGGTAGTCACACCCTGTCTCTCTCTCACTCTGTTACACCCATCAGCTCCATTAGTATTTAGGCCCACTTCACTTTCACCTCAGTGCCAGATCGTACTTTGCAGCATGCCTGTCCCTGACCAGCCTGCCTCGCCTGCTTCCTGACCCGTTCTGTACCTGCGACTCCCGTCATGCTTTCTCTTGGAACCCTCGCCTGTCCCCGACCAGCCCTTTGTCTACTATCTGCCGTTTTGTCTCCTACCAGCCTATTGCCTTCAATAAAGCTGGTTACCGACTATCCCTGGTTTCCCGTGTTCTGCATTTTGGTCCTCAGCTCGTTTGTGACACAGAGCGGAGTGCACGTGCTGGGGTGTACGGTTTAACCATGTCCTGGATGTAGGAAGGGCCAGATCCATTCGCAGCATGGTACGCAAGTACCATTGTCTTGAAGTGGATTCTAGCAGTTACTGGAAGCCAGTGAAGGGAGCGGAGGAGCGGCGTGGTGTGGGAGAATTTATGAAGACGCTTCATGGATGGAAAGTACAGATTTACCATCAAATACCCACAATCACAGCTGATTAGCGAAGCATGCCAGAGCAAGTAATGTCTGACTGTGTGAAAAGAGAAGGGCACAGGTAAGCTTTGGGAGTAACAGATTACATGTAACGGTACAACATAATCAGCATGCAAAAAAATAACTTCCCTTCAAGCTTCATAAAAGAAGACGTAATCAAATTTGTTACATTTGTAAACATGGTGATTACTAGCAGGATTACAATGTCATAAATAAACTCAAGAAGAGCATAATAGTGTTTGTTGTAAAAGGATCAGATGTTATCTCTTCTCTGTACACTGTACTGTTCTGTAGGCTAATACTGTAAGTGTGAATATGCCTACTGCCTGAATCTGCTTTATGGTTTCACTTTTGTTCTTTTTTGTATTCAGTAGGTGAACCTATATTCATGAAATACAGTGTTGGATTGTCATTAAGTACATTTACTCAAGTACTATACTTAGATACAATTTTGAGGTACTTGTACTTCACTTGATTATTTTCCCGTTATGCTACATTAAACTTTTCTTTACTACGTTTTGTAGGCATTTTTTTACTTTGCAGTCCACAACATTTTTTCTTTTACAGCTTTAGTTACTGAAGCTTCTTTGGAGATATAGAATATAAATCTACTAATAAATCATGATATATTATTATAGGATATTCTACCCAGCAGTCAATCAAGTCATTTACATTTGTCTCCACGTTTACCAAGTGCAGCATTGACATTATTGCATTAATAATGAGTGTATTTTACACTGTAGTATTGCTACCTTTACTTAAATAAATCTCTGAGTACTCTTTCCACCACTGATCAAATAGTGTGTGTGAGCTTAACTGTGTGTATTAAACTAAAACGAGCAGCTCAGATTGTATTTCTGCTTTTGTGTGCTCATGTGTTCCATTGATGGTGAATAGGCTGAATATGCTTCATGAATAACATCTCTGAGCAGCGGACACATTTTTAAAACTAAATATCTTGGTTTCTTCAAGTAGCTGCAGAATGGAAGTAAATAGTGCATACAGTGTCCAGGCTAGATGAATACCTCCGCTTTAGTTGTGTGCTTTAGCCTTGCAACTATGTCACCATTCCAATTTCCAGCTCAAATCACAGTTTGCCTTTGATGATGTGACAGCATATTTGATTCTCGAGGCCCGTGTCCGAATGGCCCCATACTTGGCACAAACACTGCCAACACGCAGCCTCTGATCAGCTGGAGCAGCATTCTGAGCACACTTTGAGTCCAATAAAGCATCAGAAACAGAGAGCAAAACAAAAGCTGAAGCTGTGAGTAAACCATATGAGCCTGATCTCAAAGGAGGCAATATACTCATGGTTGTTTCAGTTATTGTTCCAGGGTCGAGGGTCAGAGTGTGTGGGGTGAATTCTGATCTTAGTACACAATTATACCCACATGCCGTCGAGTTGAAACACCCACACAGCAAATCTCTCTCAGAGTTATTGCTTTTTCTGAATATTGCTTAGGAGCTGGATGTAATGCCTTAGCAGTTCAAAGGCTGAGTTATGAAGATGTCTGCGATGCAATTATGGAGAGCAATAACATGGAGGTAGGTGTAACTGTATGAGGGGGACATTTCTTTGAAATACAGAGCAGTCTGGACGATATACCAGCTGTGATGAAATGCTCCCTTCTAGTGTTCAGTTCACAACATCGCAACTGTTTTCAATACACTACTTTGTATGGAAATGGTTTCCACCTCAAATATAGTCCATTTAAAACATCACATGTACTTAATTACATGAAAAAGCAAATAATAACTTCAATTCCTATATTTTCATGACTCACATGCAACATCAGTATTGGAAGCGGTGGCGGTTCTGGTACAAGAAAATAAAAACATAAAATAACATGTTTGGTGTTTGTTGTACCATCAGAAGTTGTGTCAATGACTTAGTTGCAATTTTATAAAATTACATTATTGGAAGAAAAATAAATAAAAATGTTGTCGCTTAAGTGCTGAAACACAATCACAAATTGTATCGTCACCTTTTCTTCTGCAGGGGGGCCCCAGGGGGGTCCAACAACAGTGTTACAGGAGAACTGGCCCTACCCCTGCATAGTTTAAAAAAAAGCATTGAGTTACTTTTATCATGAGCACTGCTTGCATTTTGTATATAATGTTTTTTTAATGTACCTTTATTTACCTACTATGACCCCAATAGGCAGTTGTATTTCCCCACCTTTTCCTCCACTGACTTAGGTCTCGGGATAATAATGTAAAGATTTAAAGGGTATTTTTTCCTGCTCATTTTCAGGTTCATATTTGTATTTTGTGTCTCTACATGTGTCCATGCTTTAATGTTCAGAAAGCTGTTTATTTTTCTCATACTGCCTGTGCTGCAGCACCTCTTTTCCCCCTCTGTCTGAAACCAGAGCCCAGTCTGCTCTGATTGGTTAGCTGGCCGGCTCTGTTGTGATTGGTCAACCGCTTAGAGATGTGTCGGAAATGTCCCAACTTTGACACAGAGTTGGGCCTATCACATATAATGTGTTGGAGCGCTAACCAATAGAAAAGCAAGTGTTACATAGTGATGTCACTATCTTACGGAAGTAAACAAAGGAGTCCAATGGAGGCATTTCAGGCAGGGGGGGAGTGTGTGGGAGAGAAACTCCCTCTGGAGGGAACACAGGGATTTTAGCCTTTGCAGACCATGTACATACACAACATCCTATATAACACTACAGGAGAGGGAAAGCCCCCCAAACTTCAATAGGGCCCCTTTAAGCTAATTTTCCATTACATGCGTGCAGTTCACTTTTTATCCAGTAGATGGCAAGCTTAGACAAGATCAGTTGAACACTATAGTATGTGCTGACATGAAAATAAATAGTGTGTGTCAAACTGACATCCTCAAGGCTTATGTATACAGTATTGTTATAATTCGAATACTACAATAGCAAGAGGAAAAACATCACATTTGCACAGTTCGACACACGCATGGAGGCAACATCATGTCTTTAAATCATCTGCCACTCAATACTGTAGGTCAACACACACGAGTGCAGTCATGCACATATTCACACATACAATTCACAAACCCTCCGTTTCCTGTCTCTGAAAACACCTCTCATCCCTCAAGAGGCGTACAAGTCTATTTCCTCCCACTGACATGTCCTCACGTTGGCAGCCACACTATACCTTTTTGCTCTCACTGCCAATTTTAGCACATGCTCACATCCCCACACACTATGGTGGTACGTGAACATGTGAAAATAAGACTAGAACACACACACACACACACACACACACACACACACACACACACACACACACACACACACACACACACACACACACACACACACACACACACACACACACACACACACACACACACACACACACACACACACACACACACACACACACACACACACACACACACAACTCCCCTGCTGCTGCTCACAGGTGACAGGAGGCCTCAGGATGGAGGAACATAGCGCTGTGAAAGGAGAGGGCAAAAATACAGGTTTGTTTAGACAGCGTCCAGATGTGCCAGTGTGTTCGGAGAGAAAGGCGCTGGCCAGAAGGTAACACAGAAAGAAATGTGCTCGTGCATTATTAATCGGATCACTATAGGAATTGTCAAGCATGCATGTAGCGACATAGGGGAATGTTCTTTTTCTCCTCTGACTTCGCCGCTGTTTGTTGGGTCAAATACTTTCTTCAGGAACACGTTTGGGCCCATCTTACGCAACAGTCTCTATATGTTCCACCTCTGGAGCACACACACTCTCACACTGACCGCCGTCTTGGCCTAGTTTCCCCTGGATGTTCTAGCTCCAGGGCAGATGCGTTTCTCCCCAGAGTGAGTAACGGATATTCTAATGGACAGAGAATGAAGGCTTCGATAGTAAAGGTAACATCTGGCCTTAAAGAATTTTTTTTTTAAAAGGTCTGCTGAATGCAGAAGACAGGAAGTCAATACTGTAATGCCATCTGCTCTAGGGCGGTCGTTTAATGCTCATAGGGAGATATTGTGTAATGTTCACCCATAACATAATGATTACTGGTTCCTCCAAAGGCATTCTCACTATTGTGTTGTTCAGTGGCCCTACATGTCAAACAATGACCCTCCACGTACCACTGTAGTGTCAGTGTTGCCACCCTTTTGATGGCAGTCATTTAAATGATGACGTGAGTAAAGGAGAAAGACAGGTGACATAGTATAAAGAGTCTTAGGGGTGTGGATCAAGCCCCCAGGTGACAAAGCCAATTTGCGTGTTGGCCAAACGGTGGTATTACAACTTCTTAGTCAGTCATCATGGATGCCATTATTGACTTACATTGGGAAAGAGATGTCTGTCAGTTTGGTTTAATGCGCCACTGAGCACCTTGCATAGGAATGAAGAGGCCCCCCACTCCAAAGCTGTGCACAGTTCCTCCTTCCTTACTACATCCATGGGGTGGTCAAACTAAAAACCTGACTATCAGGCAACACACTGTTTATTTCTGTGGAACAGTGAGTCAATGTTTAATAATACTTAACCATGATGTTTCCTCAACCCAACCAAGTACTTGTGTTCCCTAAACTAAGTAGTAACATGTAGTTCTGAGCTTGTAAAACACTTCACTTTCTCAAAGAATTAACTAAAAAGTAAACGCAGTGTTGAAGTCTCCCAGACAACCGTGCTCATTGAAAGGTATGGGATTTGTCTCCTGCCTCTTTGTTCGTCTGCCATGTTCTCCGGCTTAAGAAACTCTCAAGCCTCTCAAAGGTCCTCCTCCCTGCTGCTTATAGTTTTTCACCTAAAGAGCTCTTTGAATAACTTTGTGAATAATGTTCACCGATACAAGGATCTAATAAGGGGGATGTTTATAATGTGGAACACCCATTTAAAAGTACATATAGACTGACGTGATGGATTAAAAAGGAAAAGCTTCAACGTTTTCACAATATTTCAATTTACTTTTCCATTGCTTCAATATCAAAAGCAATGCAAATAAAAAAGAGAGAAAAGACAAATCCAAGAGATGTTTTAAGTGTGTTATGTAGAACACCAGAATAATATGACCTTAGAAAATAAGAAACTAAGATATTTAGGATAGAAAATGATTGTATTCATAGGAAAAGCTGCCTGTCATGAAGCTCATTCAGGCTGGAGCCTATCACCGACACTGAAACACATGAGCACAGACTACAGTTTAAAAAGGTAGAAATAGAATCTGAGCTGACAGAAAATGCTCCGTTTTAGTTTAACACACACAGTTAAGCTCACACACACTATTTGATGAACTCTTAGGTTCACCTGCTGAATACAGAAAGTGAAAACCATAAAGCAGATGCAGGCAGTAGGCGTCCTTTTACAACAAACACTATAAACTCCTTTTATATTTGTTGTAATATTATAACCCTGCTTGTAATCCCCATGCTTTAGAGAAATAACAGGAATCTGATGATGTCTTTTTTTGTAACTGTAAGGGAATACAGTTATAGATGTTCTGCATCTTGATTTTGTAATCCCGGTTCATGTAATCCGTTATTATGGAAGCCTAATAGAGTCACTCAAAGTGTAGTCAAAGTATTACAGTATTAGCATCATTGCATCTTATAACCAGTGGTGGACTATAATAAAGTCCATTTACTACTGAACTTAAGTACAATGTTGAGGTACTTGCACTTTTTCTGACTATTTCAAATGTACTTTATACTTCTAGTACCTTTTGGAACCATACTTTTTACTCCAATACATTTAACTCACAGTGTTACAAATTACTTTACAGATTTATATTATGAAATAATATATAATATAAATCAATTTATAAACAAACGTTCACATATAATTCGAGGCAAAGACATGGATGCTGTTAGACATCCAGTAACAGCATGAAAAGTATGCGATATTAATATAACCATAATCCAGTCGTTTAATACAGTATTCTTAAATCAGCCATAACGCAATTCAAGTATACTTTTTTTTGTTTCATACTTGCCAATACTTTTGTAGTTTTACTTGGATTTTGAAAGAGTATTTTTTCAATGTTGCTTAATTTAAGTAATGGGTCCGAGTACTTCTTCCACCACTTCTAATAACAACACAACAACTAACAAGACTTGAAGATTCAAAAAGGTCTTCCTACATATGGCTCCATGATTTGTAATGCCACCTCTTCTTAGGAAACACTTATTGATCATCCAAACGTTCAAATTGAAGGTGAACAGGCACGGGAACGCGCTTTTTAATACAAATGCCCCCCTGTACTCATGGTGCTGCACCCGCGTATACGAGAACGCGCTCCATCGCTGTCATCAGTACAACATCAGCATATTCCGGGGGGTGCGCGCAGAGAAACGGGAGGAGGAGGACGGAGAAAGAAAGAGAGGGGGGAGAGAGGGAGAGGAGACATACTGGATAAAGGCTCCGACAAAAAACATGATGATAATGGAGTCGAGGCGGTGGAGGATGTCGGATTTGCGAGAAAGGACTGTTGAGATTTGACAGAGGGCTCGTGTTGAAACCGGTTTTATTTCTTTTTTTTCATTTTTCGCGTGGACACTGAAGGCTACCGGAGGGGAAAAGGGTGAGCACCCCCCTCCCCCACGGATGCCTCGGAAGGTAAAAACGGGCTCCACCGCTGGCGCTAGAACGGCACCGAGACGCACGTGCCCCTCTCACGGATCGGTAATAAAAGGACATCCCGAAGGATGCTCCGCACTGATGGATGAGGATGAAACCCAGCTTTAACCCACCTCCACTGTGACATTACAGGGGGAAATCCTGTTTATATGGATTTTTTTCAATCTTCATGGTGTAGCCCCAAAAAAGCGAGCCTTAGACAGCAATGTTGAATCACTGGTCTTGGTAAATGATTCATTATAGTGGTGTAGATATGGCTATGATTTTTTTCTACTGCTCCGATGTAGCATTTCCCCCTCATTCACTTTTACCATGTTCAGCCTTGTGATATCACACACACATTTGCAGGTTACATTTTTCTACCGTGTGGTTATGTAGGCCCACTTAATAGCCTTTAACAATAGCCAAAGTGCGGGAAATCTAAGCACATTTGATATAGAGTTGTTTTCTTCTACGAGGGGGTGGAAAGAGAGATACAGTACAAAACCCAAACATGTTGCCTTCCCAAGAAGCCTCCAAGATCTACCATGACAATTACATGCGCAACTCCCGGGCCATCGGGGTGCTGTGGGCCATCTTCACCATCTGCTTCGCCATCGTCAACGTGGTGGTGTTCATCCAGCCCTACTGGATCGGAGACAGCGTCAACACGCCGCAGGCCGGCTACTTCGGTCTCTTCCACTACTGCGTGGGCACCGGGCCGTCGCCCAACCGGGAGTTCGCCTGCGTGGGCAGCTTCTCCGACTTCAGTTCCATCCCATCCGGAGCCTTCAAGGCGGCCTCGGTGTTCGTGTTGCTGTCCATGGTGCTCACCCTCAGCTGCATCGCCTGCATGATGCTCTTCTTCTTCTGCAACACCTGCACTGTTTACAAGACCTGCGCCTGGATGCAGCTGCTGTGCGGTAGGTGATCCTGGCATTGTTGAGAAAATGCTTTATTTCGTGTTTTTCAGGCAAAGAAATGCAAAAAAAACACCAGAAGCTCGATTAAACACAGTGTTTAAAGTGCACAAAACACACTTTGCAGGCAGCCAGGAGTGTTGATGTTGCTTTACATCACCATATAGGTAATAGGATATTTCACATGCATTTGTAAACAGAATCATAATTCCTTTATTCATCCAACAGAGGGAGAGTTTACATTTGAACAGCAACGTTTAGATAGTTTTCTATTTTCTTTCCCGTCTCTATTTTAATATTTAAAATATTACAATTTACAGAAGTACACATTCAAGTAAGATTGTAACATTTAGTAAAATGGAAGGAAGTGTGGTAGCAGGTAGGTTACTGTAGTAAAATGATATCCTGCATAGATACAGATTTGTGTTTCGGAAAAGGATGGACTAACTAAGAAGTAGCATCCAGTATATTAGCCAGGAACAGACTACACACAAGTGTTGCTGCACACACTGGTGTATAGTCCAATGAATGCATTCTTTTATTTTAGACTTTTTAGTCAGTGAACCAATGCATCTTTACAGTCATCGCTGCAGCCTTTTGATCTCCACATTAAACAGCAAAGGTATGTTAGATAGGACAAGCACATGACCATATGAAATTCCTACGTGAAGGCTAGAGTAGTGACATCATGAAACAGCGTTGCAGACTCCTGAGGTCAGTATGCTTAGGACCAGCAGGTTCTTACAGGACTGGTGATTGTAGCAATAAGAAGCAACGTGTGTGTGCTGCAGATCCATTGTCTGAAATCAGCACGCTGCAGGGTAAAGGCCATGCACTGTTGCAGTTTTACTTTCTGCAATATTCTAAAATCCAATGGAAACATCCCATTGAAGGGAGCCCTTGCGATGCCTTCATCACTGCACCAATATTCAGTTTACTATCACAGGTGCTGAAGAAAAGCAGTGATTGACGTTCAAAATCGTATCAGTTTTGCAATTTTGCTTCACTAAAATATGAATCATAAAATGACATTAATCCACTAATTGTTTCCGCTGAGTTTTAAGCAGTTTTATTCCACTAACAGGATATACAGTCAATTGCCCATATTGTATGATCTCTGAATAGCTCACACAGGAACATCAGGAATCGGGTTGTAATCCAAGGCGATTAGATGCCACAAGGCCAAGTGCGTAACATGACCATGTCAGCGAGACTACACCTGTGAGTAGCATGAGCGTATCTTTCAGAAGGAGCAAATAAATCACGATTCTTTCTCGTAGGTGCATTTCTAGAGAGCCTCCTGTGTGCACCCGACTTCTTTATAAACGGATCAATGTGATAAATAGGCCAGGCAGAATAGCGTGGGAGTGAGTTTTCTGTACAGAAACAGTCAGCATGAGAGGGAGGGAGAAAGGGAAGGGGGAGACAGAGATAGAGAGAGATCAGCACTTTTTTTCCTCCTGTATTGTTCCTTTCCTCATCCTCGTCTGCCCACTCTGTGCTCCGTTCTGCCGAGTGTGTTGAAAAGGTGCTCTGAGATCAGCAATAATGAGACAGAAAAGCAGACGTAAGAAATGTACTCTCTCTATCTAAATCTTCATGACTTAACAGGAATGGGACCCAGGTCCTTCCACAAGCCATTACTCAAGCAGGACATACATGAAATGCAGTGGGGAAAAGTCATTCATAGTCTAATGAAAAACTTCACCACAATTAACTACAATCTTGCATTGGAAATCCTACTTAAATGTATCATTTCAATTTGTTTTGTATTAAAATGCCTTTAACCCTCCTGCTGTCTTCGGCTCAAATCTGACCGATTTTCTACTTTCATCAATCACAACTTTTTTGTTTTACATTCGATTGCATTAAGGCCTTATGATATCCTTCACATTAGACATGTGAACATACAGTGTTGTGCTAGTTACTGAAAACCAGTAACTAGTTACCATTACTAGTTAGTTTATTTCAAAAGTAACTCAGTTACTTTACTTACACCAAAAAGTAATGCGTTACTGTGAAAAGTAACTTTTTAGTTACTTAGAAAAAGGGCTCCCATTATATTAATGCCTTCATTTCAGTACTGTTATTGCATTGGAGAATAATACAATCTGTTGATCAACTTGACATGCATTATATGCAATCTGGATAGCATCGATATTTGCTGGATTTACATTTTTGTATATTCTTTCTCCAGGTAGTTGGAAAAAGTTTTCTGTCCCATATGCCGTGTGCCGCCCGGACATGCTATCATGCTAACTAGCTCCCTGAAAGCGGGTGACTCCACTGTAGCAACAGCCTGCATGTGTTCTACACAACACACTCTCACTCCCTAAGCGTCCAATAGCGACGTTTGGTCAGTGTCCGTGGCGTCCAATTGTGACGCTCCTAGGCTCCTTCAGCGTCATAAAGGGACGCAAATAGCTTTCAACTGATTGCAATGTATTCCCATCTGCGTCGGGATTTGACGCTCATGGAAGCACGGCATTCGTTTATGCCGGCTGCCCTTAAAGGCAATGTGAGCATCCATTCCCATTGGATAACGGATAATTTTACACCCGGAAGTAAGTACTCCTCTTACTGTCGATTGATTTTACAGTGATATCTGCACTACTCATCGACTAAAAAACACCAGATTATCCTTGTTAATTACACAACATTGATTGGTTTAAATTGTGTGCAATGCTTTTGTATTTTTCCCCTTCGATTCGGAGAAACAAATGTGTTTTCTGAGTAAAGGATGGCAGAAGACACTACACTACCCAGAATCCCCAGCTATCGTTTGGCCTACACCATGTGCTCTGTTTGACAAACCCCGTTTATGGCTGGCGTCTATGTCACGTGATCTTCAAATGTCTCCCTGCAGAAAAAGAAAACATGGCCGAACTTCGTTTTATTCTAGGTGTAAAATGCCTATTTTAAAGTTAGTTTGGCCATTAAAATGCGTTTTGATGTCATTTGATGCGAGAAATATGAGTTGTTATTTCAGATTATGTGTGCAGTGGATGTACATGATCTTTAGTTTGCTAGTTATTACGAAGATTACTTCAGGAAATCGCGACGTTTTCATTGTTACCAAGGTGGTTGCTAGGGACGCTGCTATCGATATTATTTCTGTTATGTTGTGTAACTGTTTAATGGTGTTATCTTTATTGCTACCCCCTTCCCCGTCAATGTATAGTGTTGGTCCACAGCCTAAACATATTAGTTTAACAAAATCCGCATCTAAAGATAGCCTACGTTATTTCCCCCCTGTGCAATTCCAGTCTCACATCTCAGAGCACACCGTCATTAACAAATACCGGAAACAGACCGAAATAATAATAATACCTTATTCCGAGTGTGCTTGCGTTTCTCTTTGAAAGTCATCACATAACGGCATTGTAATACACGGTTCGGCTGCATTACATATTACATATCTGCCGTAGTTCTGTATTTATAGAGCCCTGATGAGAAGACAAACATGAGGAACTGAAAACGTGACGTGGATCATAAATATATCAGCCATTAAACAACATCTTACATTTCTTTTCACACAATGCGTCTCCTTGCAGTATCAACACTAATTCGGCTCACTTTTATATTTGATCCAATTGGTAGATAGGCTGTATTTACACCATAAAGGTGCACAGTTGATATAAAGGGACACCTGGTGGTTAAAGCATGTTATTGAATTTCAATATTTTTATTATTAGATATTAATACGATCCCTATAAAGTATTCATTACTCGTTATTCTCTATTAATTGTTAATTAAAGACTGTATGTAATGACTATTTTGCACATCCCTTTCAAGATTTCAAGATTTTCTAAGGTTTATTGACATATCATAATAGGCCTACACAACTGTGGTGTAGTTCTGCACTGAATGAAAAACTTGGGTTGCAGGTTCCTCAATAGTGCATTACAAGACATCTATCAATATTTGTGCATACCTCCAGCAATGTTAACTATGTTGAAGCACTTATTTTAACTGATATTATACATAATGTATTATACTCTTATAGATGTATGTAGATATTTCATCTCCGGCCTTGTCAGGTATTGAACAATCAATAAATAAAGAACACAGAATTGTTGAATATAAAACACAGAATTTGTGTGATTATACTAAATGATTTTCAAATAAACACAACTGCATATTTAACTGTTACACATGCTGATGTAACGCAAATGTTCCAACTTGGGATCAATAAAGTATATCTTATCTTAAGCTGATCGATGGCTACTGCCATATTTGCAAAATGTGCCTCTGAACCTTGACAAGTGCATGTTTCAGGCTTATCAATTAATGTAATGTAATGTTATCACAGGGGTCACACACATAAGACCAGCTGTTAAATAAAGCTCTTCTGACTTTAGCTGGCATGTGGGTATATATAGTAATACTGCCCATATTGGGCACAAGCAATTTTCACCCATTTATTAATTATATGTTTTAAATGTGAGTGTTTCCTTTCCCCTAAACCTCCAGGGATGTACACAGTTTAATACTGGCAACTTCTTATTATGGGAAATACGAAAACGTCTTTTAAAACTACAACTCCCAGTAGAGACGTGCCATAGAGAACATGTTGCGAAACAGTATAGCCAGCATGTGTATTTCTGGGGACGGGGTGGGGGAGGGGGGACGCGGTGGACCCGTTCAAATCCAGTTTTGGACAGTCTGCCGTGGTTCCATCCCATTTCAAGTGCTGTTCGAGGCTGGCTTAACCCTCGGAGCACACTCTCCAATCACAGAGCTTGAGGACTATCACGGGGTTTGTCAGGAGCACATGGTGTAGTCCAAACGATAGCTGGGGATTCTGGGTAGTGTAGTGTCTTCTGCCATCCTTTACTCCTGGGAATGGACGCTCACATTACCTTTAAGGGCAGCCGACATAAACGAATGTCGTGCTTCCATGAGCGTCAAATCCCGACGCAGATGGGAATACATTGCAATCAGTTGAAAGCTATTTGCGTCTCTTTATGACGCTGAAGGAGCCTAGGAGCGTCACAATTGGACGCCACGGACACTGACCAAACGTCGCTATTGGACGCTTAGGGAGTGAGAGTGTGTTGTTCTACAACATACCGTGCAATGGCTTTATCGACTTTTCCCTGGCTAGCGGTCCCTTGGTTAAAATCCAGCCGCTGTTGCTTAGGTGCAGGTGGAGGTGGAGTGGCGTCGGCTGAGTCTCTGTGGTCTTAGCTACTACTAGGCAGTAGATAGGCTCTTTGACCCGCCAGGACACAACTTACATTTAACTAAAACGTTCTTTTCTTTGTGCTCGACAAAAGTGAAATAGTGAGAATATCTCCAGGTGGAGAAACTAGACTTGAGCTCCGCCGCCGCCATGATAGTCTTGTTAGTAAACAACACAAACACGCCCACAGCCCGTCTCCGTATGTGACACAGGAAGTATCTAAGTACATTTACTCAAGTACTGTACTTAAGTACAGTTCTCATCTCTGTTCGACTGGCTGTTGACTATATAAAAAAACTAACACAGTAACGGAGTAACGCACCATGTAGTAACGGTAACTGAGTTACTGAATTTAAAAAGTAATGCCTTAGATTACTAGTTACTGCCAAAAATAACGTTACTTTGTAACGCGTTAGTCCCAACACTGTGAACATATACAATTGCTGATCACCACTTTCATTTAATTTTGGATGATTTAGTCAACTTTGTAACAGCCATGGTGTTCCTGCTCAAAAATGACCGCCATACACACACACACACACACACACACACACACACACACACACACACACACACACACACACACACACACACACACACACACACACACACACACACACACACACACACACACACACACACACACACACACACACACACACACACACACACACACACACACACACACACACACACACACACACACACACACACACTCTAGATGTGTGTGTGTCCCTTATGTGCCCATCCCCCCTTATGTTAATCACACCTGGCACTCACACACACACAGAACAATTTGATACATTTCCCGCTCGTATGTGCCCATCCCCCCACATGGATCACACCTGGCACACACAATACATGTTCAGTGTCTGTTCTTTGTATATTTACTGCAGTTTTTCATGTGTACCAGTAGTCTGATACAATATTTACAGTTTGAAAGGGTGTTAAATGAAATTTGGTGATGATTAATGATTGTTGTGTTAATGTAATAGCAGTTAAAACAGGACCGGTCAAATTTGACCGCGAACACCAAAGTAAGGGGGGGGGGGGAACGAAGACAACAGGAGGCTTAAAGGAGTATAGGTTTAAATGTAACGTTTCCATATGGGTCACAGGTTCCTCAACAGTGCATTACAAGACATCTATAAATATGTGTGTACCTCCATTAAACTGTCATATTCTGCACAATTCTTATTCTATCTACATACATAAGAGTATAATCCATATGTATAATATCAGTTAAAATAAGTGCTTCAACATAATTAACATTGCAGGAAAGCAATATATTAGACGTTAAGTACTTTGTCAGGCTTAATATTTATCTGTAGATAGATACCCCCAAAGTTTGTTTCTTATTTAAAAGAAGACCTTAATCTGTTATTTAATGTTTAAATAAAGGTTAATTTGTTATTCTGTTTTGCACCTCCTCCTATTAATATCTTTGTACATCCTGCACTAAACTGTTTTATTGTAGAGATCACTTATAGTATCTTCTTGATTTTTTATATTCTATATTTCTATCACAGACCTTCTACTTTCCCCCTATGAAAGTATGTACTCTTCATATTTGTATTCAAATATTCAAATAATATTTGATGAAAAAAATATTAAGAGTACATTATTGTTTTTATGTGTTATATTATAACACATAAAAACAATAATTCATTAACGTGCTTTAACCACTAGGCGGTGCACACAAGGTACACACAGCCATAATAACTTTGTATTATTAGTGTAGGACACGTTTTATTCATGCTTTCACATAATTTTACAGCATATTGCTATACTATTTCAGACTCAGTATTTACATTCTTACATTCAAAGAAAATCAGTAATATCTTTAAAAACTACAATCCTTTTCTATCAGCTGTGCACCGTTATGGTGTAAATATAACCTATCTGTGAATTAGATCAAATGTAAAAGTCAGCCGAATTAGTGTTGATACTGCAAGGAGACGTATTGTGTGAAGAGAAATTGAAGATGTTGTTGCTTTATGATCCACGTCAAGTATTCAGTTTCGGCGGCATTTTCTCAGTTTTTCCAAAGGTCTTCTCATCAGGGCTCTATAAATAAAGAACTACGGCAGATCTGTAATATGTAATGCAGCCGAACCGTGTATTACAATGCCGTTATGTGATGACTTTCAAAGAGAAAAGCAAGAACACTCGGAATTAAGTATTATTGTATTCTTTTAAAATGTTTTCCGGATTTCATATCATATAAACACCAAATCCCAGCATGCATTGCGGCTAAAACATCCAATAAACGAGCTTAAAACCATAGCTGAGGATCTTGGGTAATCGCTCGAAATGCCTACGTCTGTTTCCGGTTATTTTTATTTTGAAATTCAGTTCCTGACGGACGCCAAAAAAGCCCGAGATTATGGAATCAAACCAATAAATAAAAGCAAGGATAATTGAGTGTTATTGGTGAGTAAATAACAGTGTGTTATTTTGAAAAGAATAACAAAATTAGAAGGAAAAAAAGATTTAAAAAATACAGATTTCAGTATCCTGAGGCTCTGAGCCCCATTTATTTTCCTCACAGACGGCAACAAAAGTCAGAAATTATACGATTATAAAATAAAAGCAATAATTGTGGCTTGATTTTGAGTAAGAACATGTTTTTATGAACCACACAGCTTCCGGTCTTCCTCGACCCGACCGGAGAAAAAGACGTGCTGCAGGCAGTAGAAATACATTGCTTTTAAAATCGTGCTGTGCAACACGAAAAAAAGGGGCAAATCGAGTTGGTGAACACGAATCAATAGATTAAAAATCGTGTTGGTGAACACGAAATGCCGTGAGACTGGGTTGAATAGGTATAGTACGTTTTCTGCATTAAAATGGCTTAAATGGAAAATCAAGTTATCATTTGTAAATATTCTTGTATTAAAATGCCTTAAAAGGACAGGACCAAGGTATCATTTGTAACTTTTTCATATTAATAGGCCTCAAAACAACAAGGCTAAGGTATAATTAGTTTTTTGTCTTATTAAAATGCCTCAAAACAACTAGACCAAGGTATAATGTGACACTTTTCGCATTAAAGTGCCTTAAAATGACTAGATCAACATATCATTTGCATATTTTCTTATTAAAAAGCCATAAAACAACAAGATCAAGGATTAATTTGTAACTTCTTCATATACAATTGCATTCAAACAAGAGAGACTTAGGCTATATATTTTGTTTAGTTACATTTTCCAACATGAAAATGTTAGGACTTAGGACTTTACTCACTTGCTCTCTACTCAGTGCAGAGTCCTCTCACACCGATGAATGTGTGAGGATGATTGATATGGAGCAAACGTGATGAGAATGTTGTATTGATCCATCACATCAATGTAAATGTGATGACTCCATTGAATGACAATAGCCTGTTTATGGCTATCAATACCCCCACACTCCTTCACTTATCACCATCTGGCTGAAATGGTCCATATCGGCAGGAAGTTATGGTGGGCACATACAAGCTTTTTATTGTGAAAAATCTTTGTTGATTAACTTTTATGACATGCCAGGGTCAGCAATCTCTCTATAAGTTATAAAAACATCAAACATCTAGCCATTATATCACTTCATCTTGTTCAAAATATAGATTTATTAGACTGCGTTCAACTTCTACTGAGCAGAAGAAGATATTTACAATACCAAATGTAAAAGTAAACTTTAAAGAGGACATACAGTAGCACATGTATAATGCTCATGTCACGTTCCTATCAGTGTGTAGTGCCTCTACTGTGACATGTCTCCATGCTTTAATGGACAAAAATCTCTTTATGTTTCTCATACTGCCTGTGCTGCAGCACCTCTTTTCACCCTCTGTCTGAAACCAGAGCACAGTCTGCTCTGATTGGTTAGCTGGCCTGCTCTGTTGCGATTGGTCAACCGCTTTGAGAGGTGTCTGGAATGTCCCGACACTTAGCCTATCACGTACATTGGGGAGCAGTTCTAGCCAATAGAAGCACACGTGTTACATAGTGATGTCAATATGTCACAGGTGTAAACGAAAGAGTCCCATGAAGGCGTTTCAGGCAGGGAGGGAGTGTTTGGAGAGAAACAAAGGGATACTCGCCTTTAAATACAAAAACCTATAGACAGGAAAGGGAAAACCCCAAAAAGAATAATAGGATGTCTTTAAGAAAATCAACAGCATTTGTTCTTGATTTTAGAATGTGTATTCCCAATGCTCAAGGCCAACCGTGAACAATTACACACATTTGTATACTCACACCGAAATGTATATCACCGTTGCCACTATTTTGCGGTCGCACGTTGTTACGTCTTGGCTCATATAACCAGTTGGAATTGGTAAAGTGGAAGTTGTTTAATGACTGAGCACAACAACATTGGCAACAAACAGCCACAATCAAAACGAAAGGCCACAAAGGCACCAGTTTAAACGAACAACAAAAGAAACTAAGGGAGACTCTTTAAAGAGTTTTAACGAGTTAGTATAAACAAAATAACTAACAACAAAATAAACTAAAAAAAACCTCACTTCGAAAGTGGGATAAAAGGAATAAGGCTAACAAAAATAGGCAGTCACCAAAACACAGCCTGGCTACAGATTAACCACAGTTAATGTTGTATTACAAGATAAACAGAGTTACAAGAATAAGCACAAATATACACACAACCTAGTTAACCACCGTTAACAGAACTAGCACAGAATGAATGGAGAGAGTACCGAGAGCCGTCTGCCAGAGATTCAGACCTCTGTCGACTAACTGCGGTGCACGAGGTTTTGTAGTTTTCCCCGGAAGGTGTGTGTGGGGATTGGAGAGTCGGGCCGGCATGCTCCAATCCAGATCTTCGGTCACGCCTACCGGGGAGGGACAGGAAGCCGGCAGCCGTGCAATGGCACAGCTCATATACATATAACACACAGCTGCAAACACTTACAGAAAGGTTAATGGGCAGAGAGGAGGCGGCGGCCGTAACCCACGTCAAAGTTGTTAAAACTTCACAAGGTGTTACTGTCCTTCCAGTGGATGTGCATGATGTGTGGCAGAGGTACGTTGTCCAATGGGTTTGGCTTTGGCACCAAGCCTAATGCTGCTCACCACCTTGGAGATGATCGTTAAATGATCCACTCTGCCCTGCTGGGCGTAGCAGCAGGCCATTGGCTCCGTGAAGTGATGGAGTGCACTGCACAAAATACAGCAAGGGCCAAATGTAACTGCTGGTGGTCTAAATCAAAGCCAAATGTAGGGAGCAGTCTGGGCCCAGGTCATGATTAAGTGCTAGCATGCTACTGCAACAGAAAAGTAAATCAGACATGTTAACCATATGAGGATTTTGTTACATCCACTCTCCCTAAAGTCCACTGGAAGTATAGTTTGAACCTGCTTATAGGATGGCAATTTTTCTGGCGGAGCTACATGTCCTATTTCTAGATTAATGGTTCGTTCAATTGCGGAAACTCTGCAAAAATCACGACATACTAAAGCTTTGTCATGACCATTTACATTTTTAATGCATTCTTATCACACTGCTTTATTTTGATTTGTCAATTTCTACATTCTATGGCCTGTTATTTCTGGGGTTAAGGTAACCGTTAAGGTAACCGTCTCCAATGATATTAGTCCGCAGAAGGACGTCTGTTATGTCAGCACTTTCACTTTCCATTAATCCCTCAGAAAACAGTATTTTGGGTGTCTTGTGTGTCAGTATCAGACGCCAGGACCTGTGGCGAAGCGTCTGTGTTCGGCACCCTTGGAATAAGGCCAGGCTGGCTGAACTAATGGGACTTATTGGTTTAGTAAAGGTCACATTTAATGTGTGAGGGGAAAATGGCACCAAAGCCAACACACTGGGATGCAGAGCGCTGGGCAGAGCACAGTGTCACAGTGTGTCTTGGATGGGCCAGTTGAAAAGGAGCCAAAGTTGGCCTATCAGGTTAATGCACTCATAACTCTTGGCAATAAAGTGTGACTGTATTTAGTGAATAATGGGCTTATATTACGCATAAAATCTAGACTTAAATGTATTTTTTCACATAAAAAAGAACAAGGAGGTGGGCTTGATTTCCCGTAAGATCTTTTAAGAGCTCCACTGCTCACACCTTTGCTTGAAATTTAGATTAAGTCCATCGAAAAAGGCTCCTGGGAAAACGGCTAGAGTGTAGATCTAATTCACCTTTTTTAACAAAGATGAATTTAGTGCAAGGAAGTGACTTTGCCGGCAGAAACGAAGAGATCTGTTTTGTTTCTATTTGTTGTTCTCTTACATCTTCTTCTACTCTCTCATCAGATAGCACACAAGCCATTCAGCATTCTAACGGTCTTTCAGTCTTTCATCCGCTCTTGCCTCTTTCAGTCTTTCACGCCTTTTCCTGTCTGTTGCAATATTAAACAGGACTAAGTAGGACATGGGCCGTGGCACAGGGGAAGAGCCACCCTGGGAGAACAAGTGTGTGCAAGTGTGTAAAGAAATTGAAATACCGTGGTAGAAAAGAGAGCATGAATATAAAATATCAATTGGTTAGGGAAGGTTATAAACTTAGGCTAACATGCAAGCCAGTAGTTGCGTATTTACAAAGCCAACACTTACATTTGTCTATGTATCTGAAAAGGACGGTTGCTAACGAGTGGCTAAATAACTTACCAAACGTCATCATGCCGACTCCCGTTAGCTTAACGGTGGTGTCCTCAGCCATCTGATAGCTTTTTATTTATTCGGATTGATCTACGCTTTAAAAAATCCCAAAGTGGTGTTAATATATGGACATTATTCTTCTGAACAAAACAGTTGTCATAAATACTGTATACATGTATTCTAAATATACTAAAATCCAAATCGGGAAATCACATTGCTTTTTGTCAAAGGAGCCCTTGCAATGCTAAATTCTGGGTCGTCATCCTCTGTCATTCAGTCATCTGAGCATGTACAGTAGGCGTGTGTGAAAATGACCATAATCCAAGTCCAAACTACAGCTGTGTCCGAGTAAACTTTGTGGGAAGGTAGTGAGCTTTATATGCTAACCACCCAGGTGTAGCTACTTAACAACCAGGATCCTGCAAGACAGACAACGGGCTAGCAAGCAGAACTCAGAGACCCCTAGTGGAGAGGAGGGAATGGTGTTTTCTGTTGCCGGCTTTACAACAGTGAAATCATGTTTATTGATAAATTGAAGTGTGGTGTGCGCTCAGTTTGGCAGACAACCGCCTTGCTTGGCCTCTTGTTTCTCTGTGGTAAAGTAGTAATCAAAGCCAGTACAGGATATACAGAAAATCAGTGATTGCTGAGTAGTTACCACAAAAGGTTTGAATTTATATCATACATTAATGTTGAGTATGCTATTAGGGTTAAATTGGTCACAGCAAAGCCAAATGTAGGTCTCGAGTAGTTTCCAAGATTTAATCTACAAATGATTTGATGTTCAGTTAAGTTTATGAAGAAATATCTAAAGTAGCATTGTTTTGTTACGTACAGATAATTGCAAACAGTGCAAAATCACTTTTACCTATCGGAGCCCTCATTGCTCCAGGGTCCTCCGCCGCCCCCTCCTGGTACTTCCTTATGGCCGGGAAGCGTGGCCAGACCGGGTCACTCCTTACCCTGTGTACCCGGGAGAACACCCCGGACATGTCATCCGGAGGCGAGCTCTCCTGAGTTAGGGGAACGGGGAGATTTCTCCAGGCGGCCGCCTTGGATAGAATCTCCGGAAGTTCCAGGAGAATCCCGCCAATCGACGGCAATGCGGTGGTGGCGGAGATAGAGATCACGGGATCATACACTGGACCTACACCGGGTCCCCTACCTGTCTCCTCCGTCCGGAGGGGAGAGATAATGGGGGACTCCTCACCCGGTGACCCCTGAATGGAGGGGACGTAGTCGTCCGACTCGTGCCCGCCATTCGGATACAGGAAATCAAGGGCTTTGTCCCCGGAGTACTCCTCCTGGACGGGCCAATCGTCCTCGGCAGCTGCAGCAGCGAGAGCGTCTGCTCTCTGCTGTCTGAGGGCCAGCGGCAGACGGGCACAATGCGAGCATGATACCCCGGGAGTGAGAGCAGCGTTCGCATGCTCTATTCCCAGGCAGGACTCACACTGTGAGTGCCTGTCAAAGCTCATAATATAGCCCGACCCGCATACGAGGCAATCCCTAAAGCAACCTTGACTTTCCTGCCCAGTCTCCATCTTACCAGAAAAACAAAGCTTTTTAGGAGGAATGTTTGTTTTTCAGTAAGTAGCTCTTAAAATAACTGGTTTTGCCTGTCAATGCTTCTGCAACGGAGTGCTGAAGAAAAGTAGGAGTGGATTGTAGGGCCTACTTCCTATTTATACAGAAGTGAGCCTGGAGGTGGGGCCCACGTCATAGGTGGGCGTGGAATAAGTCTGTCAGTGCTGCACACGTGCAGAGGGGATTACCCAATAGCGATAGCCTTAGAGGGCGAAGCCTTATACGATATAGAACTAAATACAGGGAGGGGTAATCACGAGACAAGAAAAAGCCGGGCAGGGGAGGAGAAACACAAGGGCAACAGGTGAACACAATCAGACACACCAGGGAAACTAACGAAAGGGAGGAAAACACAGGGAGAAGGACCAGACAAGAAACAAGGAGGAAATGCTTAGGCATCCTCAAAGTCCAGACTCCGGTCCGGATCCGGACCACAACTGTCTCTGGACTCTGAGCAAATTATACTTTTCATATGTATTATCTGTATTATCTGTGTTATCTGCGAGACATCGCCACAACGCAACGAGTCAAAATGATCCGCTGTGTAGACTGCAAACAGCGCTCTGCATGTCCGACTGTTCCACTGTCTGTGTGTGTCTGTCAACGCATTGGTCCAATCACATTCAGCATCCCGTCAGCATTTTTTCCCCCCAAACAATCTGGGAATCAGAGGCACAGTAGGGCGGGTCTTCGCGGAATGCGGGTGTGAAAATGTCAGAGCGAGAGTTTAAAAAAAATAATTCAGAGCGAGAGTTAACAGCTTATCTAGTTCCATCTGTACTGTAGCTAGTAGCCTAGTTTCACCTACCGGGGTGGCAACTGACACCCTAAAAATAGGACTTGCCAGCCCAGCTGCCACCCCAGTTGGCAGCTTTGTTTTGAAAGAAAAGTTGTGGCTCATCGGACATTTATGAGAGAAAGTCTCTAATGTCAGAGTGCAAGTGAATGCAGGGGCGCCGTAAGGGGGTGAAAAGTTATGACGATTCTAAGGGCCCGTGACTGACAGGGGCCCCAAACATTTTTAGAACATTAAGAACAATTTTGTAGGTAACCTTTCTTTAATCATCAATAATTAACATTAATATAACGTCATATTGATAATGTACTCACTAAACTTACGATTCATTTAACTTATTTTCTTCCAAAAGTTAATTATCCAAAGCATCGAACACCCCCCTCTATTTACATGTATTGGTTTGGTCCTGCCTCCAAACGCTGTGCCGTGCGGCACCGGCCGTTTAGCAGAGAGTGAGAGCATTTGAGCAGGGATGCTAGTACTTACGTGTGTACGATGTCTCAGCGACTAACAAAGTCAGGCTTTCAAGAAAGAAAAGAAAGGAGAGACAGACAAGAGAGAGGAACTAAAGGGCGACAGTATGTCTTAAATGTATGTAAGAAAAGGTGGGTGTGGTCTATGAGTGGTGGGAATTAGTCTGTTAGCTAAGCGTAGTCCATTGTAAATAATAATTGTAATGTTTTGCTGACATTAAAGGTGGGGTAGGTAAGTTTGAGAAACCGGCTCGAGATACACTTTTTGTTATATTCCATGGAATGCTCTTAACATCCCGATAGCAATGAATATCTTAAGTGCTTTGACAAAAAGCAGTAGGATGGCCTACCTGCCTGTCAGCCTTCCATCTGTGCACAAACTTATCTCGTGCCCTCATTGGTCATGTGCGCGTCCGTGTGTGTTGGAGGAGGGGCTCTGTAAGGAAGTGGCACATTTGTTCCTGTTGTGTATTTTCAAATAAAAAAAATTCAAAATGACCTACCCCCACCTTTAAGTACCTAATATCTTCACAGAAAATTCAGAGGTTTTTCATTTCACTCCTCTTTTAGCTGACATTTAATAAATGCAGGTACATTTTTAGCAGCTATTCATACTAAATCAGTTGTCCCTCCCCTGGTGCCAGGTCCAACAGATCCATCTTTAGGCTCCGCAGCCCTGTCCCCCCCATAATGCTTTGCAGTCTTGCCATGCTGTCCATTGAAAGCCAGTTGGTTAGAAAGCTGGACTTCAATGACTTGATCAGTGACTTTGTCTGTAAGAAGGCTAGGCGCTGGGCTCTTGGTGAGTAAGGCTGAGCCAGGGCTCGTAATAACTGTTAAAGGGCAAGGCTATGGTAACGATATTGGATCACTACACACAAGATGCATGATGAAAAAAAGTAACGGCTGGGCTCTTGGTGAGTAAGGCTGAGCCAGGGCTCGTAATAACTCTTAAAGGGCAAGGCTATGGTCACGATATTGGATCACAACACAGAAGATGCATGTTGAGAAAAAGACTGAGAACAGGTAATAGGCTCTGATTTAGCACCACCATCAGGCCTTTTCACTTCCATTTAGTGTTGTCCATTTACATTTTAATACCCGTTTATGTTGTAGTTGGTATGTATATTTAATTAAAAAATCTGCTGCTTATGTTATTTTTTTTGTTATAGCATTTTATAAATGGTAATATTGGTGTTAATGTTCACTTTATTTTAATTTAAGAGGTCATGTATATTTAAGTTATATTTATTTAGATTTTTGAATGTTCTATTAAAAAATGTTATGGCGTGGCCTGGGCCTGGTGGTGGGGCCCAATGTGATATATTTTTGATTGATTGATTGATTGAAGATGCACGTCATGTAACCCCTCCCCCGGTCCTGGCGCGAGTGTGGACATATGATTGGCAGCGATTTCATTTGAACGGGACGGCGCAAAACGAGAAGCATTCTGACCCAAGCACTGAAGGAATGAGGTATTTGCGGTCTACACTGACAGAGAAGAGACTGTCAGCATTAAATCAAAACGCACTAAAGCTGTTGATCTTAATACGTTTGTGAGGCGTTTTGCTGAATGGTAATCGCCGCATTCAGCTGTAATAGACATGTCAACTTGATGCTCTGCTCACGGATGAGCATACAAAACTATTAAGATGATGACCTTACGTGTGTAAATATATTTTTTTCTTTGAGGGGGTCTGCCCCCAAAAAACTGTTTTAAGTCCTGAGAAAGTCAAATAAGACGGTGTGTAAAACTACACTGCCCAGCCAAAAAAAAGTAACCACTTTGATTTAACTAGGCCAGTAGGTAAGGACTTTCCACTGGATAATAACTGAAGTATAAAAGAATGTGATGGATACCATGTTTGAAGGCAAACAAAAAGAGGAAATAACAGGTCAAATCAAGAAAATCCCCCTCTCAGATTCCACAGCAACCAGAAGAACATAAATACTGGCTGGTGATTTGATTCATCAGCTTTGTGATGGAATAAAAAAAATGCACAGTGCATTTCCTTAGCTGTGGATGAGTCCACTGACACCGCTGACAATGCTCAGAAGGTGTTTGTGAGTTTTTATGATGAGGCAAATGGGGAATTTGTTGAAGATGTGTTGGGCCTGACGAACCTCAGTGGACACACAAGGGGGCAAAACATTTATAAAGCAATAATGGGAATGCTGAATGAAAGAGGGTGCAGCTGCCTTTATTCATAACTGTGCAGCTCTTACACTGCGACTCTGAGGGATCAAGCACAGACACAATAACAAGGAAAACGGCTGCATACAGATTATTTTTGTTTTTGCAACCTCGTGTTAAGAATCTTGTTGCAATTGTTTAAAAGTTTGGATGACCGTAATAAACGGACCTTTGTCTTATTGAAACATTTATTTGAGTACCCCTGCTTTAAAGCATTGTGGGGATTTTAAGACCGCGGAGGATACACATGTGCAGCCTCGAAATTTTTCGCTACGAAGGATGCCGGGCTCGGTAGAATTCCAAGGAGCCTGGACATTGGAACAGTCCTTCGGCGGGACTCGATGACGTAGCATCCTTGAAATAGTGGCTCTGGAGTATCCTTCCTTGACATTGAGAAACATGCCATGTCAGATTTTGGTTATTTTGGGGAGGTCGAGATAAATCATATTGTTTGTTGGATGCAGTTTGAACCAGAGTAGCAGCATGGAGGTCGGATCGTCACCAACATAAATAAATAAGTGGTCCGAAAAAGGTTAATGACAAAAAAAATACACATAGCCTTCCTCAGGCAGTGTGTTTGTACCGAGGACAGGAGACACCCCGTTGATGAGAAACTGTAAGAAATGATCGGGGAATCCCTCCGGAGAGGAGTCATGACGACTGGATCTGAATTATGTTTTTGTATTTGGTGGTTTGTGTCCCAGCTGTCGATCAGCTGTGTGCAGCGTCTCCACTGCAGCCTGTGCATCTCAACCCCCCCCCCCCCCGCAGCAACTCCATCTACCAGTTAAAGGAAATAAAACGTATGTGTTGTGTTATATCAGCTGTACAATTGACCACATATGGTGTTCTTAGTTTCCATACCTCCCGTATTTTACGAGCGACTTATCAAGTCTTGGCATACGGCATAAAACATGATTAAACGTGATGGTATATAAAACCATGCTCGTATCTACAACCTATAGAAATGCAAAACGGCATCAGTTTAGATAAACTGTGATCGTTATTCTCGCGTCCAGGAGAGAAGCTTTAGAAGGAGACTAAATGGAGTCTCTGAGAAGGTTCAAATGGTTACTTTAATTAAAAATATGGTGCGGTAATATTAAAAACAGGATATTGTTCAGTCAGGAGAGAAAGGCTGCAGCTTCCTCTCCCAGTGGTGGCAGTGCAGAAGAGAGCTCACAAGCATTCGTCCTTCCCGCTTGCTGGCTGTTTGCTCCTCCTCTCTGGGGGCTGTGACGTAGGAGACTTCCCCCTCGTTCTTCTGTGTCCGATATTGCGTTAAACGGAGGATTTCGACATTTTACATTCATTGTATAACTTGACCCGCCTCTTCTCCTCCTAATCTCTTTCATGACTTTTCATCTAAATACATTTCAAACGCTGAAATCAACACTCTAAAAAATACAGGAAATACTTCACAGCATTTTGGTTTCCGGTGGTTCCGGATGTTGTCACATGCTACCCACGTCTGTAAACAATAACGTATTCAAATAAACTGTACCTTCATTTAATATTCACCAATAATAATCTCTTGGTTCAATTAGTTGTAGTGTTAAATCAGTAGGTTTCGGTGTGCATCACTCCATGTCATTTCGCTGCTAAATTCACATCTATAGGAAATGATATATTAGCCACATGCTAAATGTTAACCGGAGATGAAGGATTTTCAGAATAAAAGCTTGGTATTGAGAACTTCCGGTTTTTTCCATAATAAAATAGCATTTAAACCATATACTGTATATATAAATGGACGTAGTGTCCGTGACGTCACCCATAGGATTCTGCAGAGTTACCGTGAAGCCCTTAGTAGGCGGAGTCGGCCACTAACGGCTCGACTGTGACGTCAGAGTCTAATACCGCCTGCTCCAAATAAGGGCAAATAGGCGGAGCCGAGGCGGGACCTGCTGCCTCCGAACTGGAAGTAAACAGAGCTAGCTCAGGCTAAGAAGCTAAGCTAACATGAAATACATGCATACCAAGTTACTGCTAACAGTGTAGTTCCCTATATAAACGTTACATTCATAATCAAATGAGACAATCTGCAAGAGAATTAGCTATATTTTGTTATTCTTAATGTTTGTCAATCACACGTTGAGAAAAGACGGACTCCACCACGGAGCTAGCTCCGGGACGCCGGCTGGAGCTATTCCCCTGCGGCCCCGTTAGCTCCGGCGGCCACCACTGGGATAATTGGGTCCCCGATTAACATTTGCTCCCGTTTAGCATTATGGGCGTCATCGCCATAGACTATAAAAGTCTTACCCAAAGCTGAATCATAAACTAAAATGTATATGTATGCATAAAGGGTTACGTCCTTAGCTGGCTAATAAGTAACAAGCTAAGCTACCAAGCACACAAACACCTGTGAACGGGGTTAACATGTATAATATTATCATTTTAGACTTCTTGGAAGTTATGTTAGTACATTCAAGCGCACAGCACGACAATTGTCTGGTATTTGTAACAATATTCCCTAAAAGGCACAATCACCACGAACACGGCTAAAGCTAAAGGGTCAAGTACAGTACTATGACTAACTAACGTTGTAGCCTGTATGGTTGTAGCCTAGCAGAGTGGACAAGTTGCTGTTAGCTGACAGTGAGGCATGTACATCAATGTGACCACGCCCTAATTTATGCAAACACTTTAAGACCTAATATAAATAAAAGGGTCGTGTTAGAAAACAATTCACTCACAGATTCATAATCATGAAGGTGGAATCTAACTATATCGATAATAATATGTATTGCATCCATGGGTAGAAACATGTTTTTTTCTGCTGTAAAGTTGGGCAATTTAACATGGGGGTCTATGGAAATTGCTCCTTTCTGCAGCCAGTCCCTAGCGGCCCATGTATGAACTGCAGTGTGTGGCACTTCCGTATTGGCTTCCCGGCTGTTCCCCAGAGTTTGCCGCTTGATTTAAACTGACGGTATGTTTAAGCTACTTTATGCCATCAAACATTGATTTTAATTTCTAACAAAAGTAATGCTGCCCTCCTGTTTACCGCATCATTTATGAGAATACATTTATTAATAAGAAAACATAATCGAGGGGTGATCAATAACATTTCCGTATTTATTTATTTCTTCAAGTTTTTGTGTGCACTGAGGAGTCTCAAACAGGCGTTTGTTTAATCATTTTAAGATTGGCTTAAAATATATAATTCTTTATATATGATACATGAGAGGTAACATTTTATTCATGGTATTATTTCCACATATTTCTCTCTTTTTTCCTTCTGCCAATGGTGTCACAGTTTCTCGTCTCTCCCGTTTGTGTGCATACGGATGGGTCAGAGTTTGCGTGGAGGACCGCACATTTTCCCGTGAAGTTTGTTTTTTATAAATCACAAACATTGCGTAGAAACTGGCGTACGCCATCTTTTGAGCATATGCACCGTTTATAAATGAGGCCCCTGGACTTTTCACATGTTATCTTCCTTTATAGAGTCTTTAAACAATCCCGAATCCATACGTTGTTCAATTGCTTCCTGTCTGTCTTCTTCTGTTAATTTCTCTGAAGTCCAGCGATCTGCCCTTGAACCTCTTTCTTTCTCTTGTTTTCTTTTTCTTTACTGGAGACAGTTTACCCATCATGAAAACAAAGTTGTGTGCTCTCCACAAACATTAAAATGAATATTCAAAAAGAATTGCATGGTGTTTTCTGAAGGAGAAAACTAATGTTTGTTATCCAAAGCTGACATTGAATCGACCGGACATCTTTCCGCAGATTGATATGACTGCACATAGTTTTTCCCTAGCAACGATAATTAACCACCTCTGAAATGTCCAAATTGACCAATCAGAATCAAGTATACAACTGATTATTATAATAATGATAAATATATACCCCAAAATGTAATGCCCTTTACAGTTGTTGTTGTTGTTGTTGTTGTTGTTGTTGTTGTTGTTAAAATGGAACGCTAAACAAATGTGCTTGTCATTACATTAAAGTATAACCCTTATGTCAGTCTTAGTTCTGAAAAGGAGAAACATTGTGTTTGACCAATAAGCAATATTTTCATTTTGGCAGTTTTTTGTTGTTTCCCTCCCACTCTTTCACATGCACCACAACAGTGAAGCAACAGAGCAATCAAAAAAGAGAGCGTGTGAAAGAGAGAATGAGAATCAGCGCGTGGATGACGATACGCTCTTGTTGCTATGTGTGTGTTTGTGTGTATTCGCACATTAGTTTGCGTGGCCAAACATGCGTCTGTTCACGTGAGCATGTAAGACAGCGGGTAAATGTGTTTATGATGGTGTGAGACCTGAATTATTAATACTAATGTGTTCTCTCTTCTCTGGAGCCAGTGTGATTTGCATTTTGTTCTTGTATTATTGTAATTCTAGGTGTTTTTTTGTTATTTGCCCAATGTCCATGTATATATAGCTTCACATTGGCGGTAGCGCCAGTGCACGTATAGATTGATTTGCCCACATGCATGTGTTTCCAGTAGAAGCGCTAAATAGATGCTGCAGTGGTCGAGTTAAATATAGAACTACAGAGAGACACAGAGAGAAGTGGTTCCCTGAGGGATATCCCTGCCTTTCTCTCTCTTTCTCTCTGAGATTTCTGTCTGGCTTTTCCCAACCAAACGTACATGTTTTAATTATCACGCGCTTAATAAATAATTCCAAAGTCACTGGGGTGCAACTAAATATACCCCAACAGCTGAATAATGGATTCCTTTGACCCTTCTCAGCATTGTCACTCAGTGTGTGTGCGTAACAGAGAGAACAGTAGGAAAGGAGAAAGCCCTAACGTATGGAAATATTTAAATTTCTCTGCTATACATCGTCTATGCTGCTCATTACAATGTATCTGAATAACATATAAATCTCCATTTCAAAGGATATATTTTTCATTCTCTTTCAGGCTTTTCACAATTTTAAACAAACTTGATTCTCTTAATGACAATGATGGTGCTCACGGTTCATCATGATCACATTATGATCAAGGGTGTTTTCACTCATGCATATTGCACAATGTTTATTCAGAGGTTGACTAACTCAGTTCAGCTAGTTTGACTAGAATTCCCTTGAATGCATTTCTAACTCTAGTTGAACTATTGTGCTATTGTGTTTTGGGGGATTTTCCCTTCCCTTATATCGTTTTGTGTGCATGTAAATGTACAGCAAATAGTCTCCCTAATAGGGGGAGAGGAGCACCCTGCCTGAAAGTCCCCCATTGGACTGCTTTGTTTACTTCCGTAAAATAGTGACATCACTTAAATTGGCTAGCGCTCCAACTGTTAGAAATTCAAATCAATGTTGATATGGCCTACTAAATGGCCGTGTATAGTGGCCGTGTATAGTCCTATTTCCATATTACAAAGTAAAAACCATACACTGTTCATTTTCATTTATTTATTTAGATTTTAAAAAATTGCATACTTTTAATTTAATTCGTCTAATTTTGATTTTCCAATCTCAGTTTTACAACATTTAAATTTATTTTTCCAAATTCTGTAAAAAAAAAAGTTAAGTCCAGATGACATAGGATATCTTTATAAAGAATACAAAGGTACTGTTCAGAGGATTAGTAATTCATTTTTGATAACTTAATAATATTATCCGTGTACTTAAGAAACGTGTCGCCAGAAGACACCAAGTTAAGAGCACTCACAGTGCCAGGCACAACTGCAGATATTAAGGCGAGAGTAAACACCTGGTCAGATGCTGGGACAGTTCCCACTAAAAGACAGAAGACATGGAACCAAATAGAGGAACTGTTCAAGCAGTGGCAAACGAGAGGATTGATTCCAGCAGATGATCAACCTGGACCAACGGAAGCCCATAGAAAAGCTGTAGTTGAACATGAGAATGCTGAATACCTACAACAGGAAAAAGCATGGATCAAAGCCGGACAACCCCCTCGGTATGGACCTGCTAAAAACGCTATGAAAAAAGCCGAAAAAAGAAAAGTTATGGTTGCAAATCTGATTCTCCATCTAAAATATACCAGCCAGGGATTGACAAACAGCTTACATGTGGTAGCAGCAGAAGATCTGCCAGTAATGGAAGAACTCAGCAGAAGAATGGAAGCAGAACTCGGCAGAAGAGAGGAAGCACTCAGCAGAAGAATGGAAGCAGAACTCTGCAGAAGACAGGAAGAACTCTGCAGAAGACAGGAAGAACTCGGCAGAAGAATGGAGGAACTCGACAGAAGAATGGAAGCAGAACTCATCAGAGGAATGGAAGAGAGACGAAAGGCAGATGAAGCCCATAATGACATTATTGAAGAAAGAAGGAAGGCAGTTGAAGCCCACAATGACATTATTGCAGAAAGACAAAGGGAGGAAGATAAATACCAACAACTTCTGGCGGAAAGACGACAAGAAGATGTAAGATTCAAGGACATGATGGCAGATAGACAAAGGAGAGAACAAGAAGAATGAAGAACTCAAAGACAACGCCGAACAAACTACTCTCCTGACTATTCCAATGGACAGGGAGATGAAAATGACGACAGCGGTAAACAGTCTGAAACCAGTAGACACTCCCCATACCATGAACAGTCACAGCAACAAAGCAGTTTTGCATCTCCTCCAGAGAATAATAGTAGTGACGAAAACGAGCAACATTACCCTGGGACATGCCCCAAAACTAGAAGAACCAAGACCAGTGCACATACCTCCATGCCATTGATAGCGGCTGGAAGAAGAGGATTTCAATACCAACCATGGAGTCACAGGGACATGGAAGCATTAGTGTCAAAGCTACCTCCACTCACCAAAGGAGGTCAAAAGTGGGTGAATGATCTGGAGAGATACACAGCCCAAGACCACCTGTGCTTGGGAGACATGAGGGCCCTGCTCGGACGGATTGAAGGACGACTTAAAGCGAGAGCAATAGATTCCGAGGCCAATTGCACAAATGACCCAGATGACACTCCATTCAACTACATCAGGTCGAATTATTGGGCTGCTATTCGCCACATCTACCCGACAGTTTACATGCTCTCAGAAGCTTGAAGAAGGAGCCGGGGGAAGACATGCATGCATTCTTGAAGAAATGTGAAGAAGTGTGGGAGGCTTGCACGGGTGAAAGACATGATCTTTCTCCAGCTATTGAAATGGTGTGGAAGAACTCTGTCATTAAAGCCCTTCCTCTAGCAGTGCAGGCACGTCTGGAAGAAGTGGTGGGATTGGACAATAAACCTGCTGAACAATGGAGACAACATCTCATTCACCACGATATCAGACACCAGGCAGCAAAAACGGGACTTGATGAGGACGATAAAATCCAAGCAAGGAGACTCGTGAAGCTACAAATAGCTGAAAGAGATACCGAAGCTAATAAAAACAAGAAAGCGGCAAGGCAAATGGCAACTACAGCAGAGAAGACCATAGAAACGGAGACAGTAATGCAGGCACCGCTAACAGTTCAAGCTCAGGTGGTGTCAGAAAATCAGATGCAGTACCAACAAAGAGGTAGAGGAAGTTTCCGAGGAAAAGGCGGAGGAAAGGGTTTCAAGAAAGTGGGATGTTACACATGCGGTCAGGTGGACCATTGGTCCAGAGATTGTCCGCATCAACAAATACAAAACCCACCACAAGTACTACAATACAATCCTACACAATTCCAACCTCAGACACAACAGTATTATCTTCCTACCCAAGTACAGCCGCAAGCACAGGTATACACTCCCATACAGCATCAACAAAAGGGACAATGGAGAGGAAGAAGGGATGATGGCTGCTTCATATGTGGAGATTGTAGACATCTGGCCAGAGATTGCCCCACTCAGCAATATCCACCACAAGGTAGCACCTCACAATACAGAGGAGAACCAGTGTTAGATATTAGAAATATTGAGGCGGAAGCATATGCCAGGGCCATGACGAATATTTCTGTTGGATCAGGTTATTGGGTAAATGTAAAAATCCACAAGATGAACTCGTTGCAACCTGTATGGAGTGGACCATGGGAAGTTGTAGAACGCACTGCAGATGCACTCCGGATCAAAGTTAAAAAAGAAACATGTTGGCACCCACTTACACATTGTGTAGCCGTACCGCCACCTTTCCTGAAACGGCACGGCAGTTGGAACTGATTTTGGAAAACTGGTACAAAACAATAAGGAATTGAACATTTTTTACAACGACAGCACCAGGAGATGAGTAAACTCAAGAATCTGTAGAGTGTAAATACATTGAGAAAAACACATTTTACACTCGAACTGTTTGCCCATCATAGACAAGGAATTTAGACAATATAAATAAATGTTCAGCAAAAGTAATAAGTATAATGGAAAGTAGACAAAGGCCTACACTTGAGTCAAATGTCATTACTGTGATCTGATTAGTGTGCTCTGCAGGTTTACTATTGTTCTAAGTAACAGTGGGATTTAAAATATTGGAGAAAATATGAAGATGTTCTTTCGTAGTGTGTGGAATATGTGATGCTGGAAACATGTAAGTTTTTCAATTTATAGGAGAAAATGGTTTCCTGAAAGAGTTGTGTTGGGTAAATATGGAGTGAGTTTTTGTAATATCATTAGTAGACATCAATTATGTTGTTTAGATGGCATTTAACAATTAAGACGGATAGTATGATTAGAAAGAGTCAGAGTGGAAAGGGTTGGATTTATTTAACCTCAGTGTGCTAGACTTCTTATAGGTAATGCGTCCCGAGACCTGGACTCCCCCCCTGAGTTAGAAAGGCTACGATCCCGACCCTCCAAGCAGACAAAAGACCTAACCCAACAGGAGACTCCTCCTTCTCCATCGAACAGACAGAGAACCAGAGCTGAAACAAGAACAACAGGACTGCAGCCAGAACTATCTCCACCTGTGGCATCCAGAACCAAACAGCTTGCTGCCAGGCATAGATCTACTCTCATCAGTCCCTCAGGCAGGGCATGAAGTTCCAAGCTGAGCCACGAGATTTGGCACAAGGGCAAAGTGTGGGACATGAGAGCAGAATCCGCCCACCATAAAAACAGTAGAGAGACTGTAAAGGAGTAGATGAAATGCAAAGCAGTACAAGAACAGTGGCATGATGGGGGCTGCAGATGTAACTGGGCAGATGGCTGCCTAAAAGAGTTACAGCGGATGGATTGAACAGCTGATGGATTGAAGAGAAGACAGAATCAGAGGAGTTGGCATGGTCGATTAGAAGTGAGGAGGCCGGGGTCACGGCTTGAGAAAACCAGGGGAGGAGAAAAAGAGAACGGGAATGAGTGAGTTTACACAAACACACTTATTCACAAAACGCACATTTAAAGCATAAATACGTAAAGACAAAAAGATGTATTAACCATGAATTAGACTTGATAAATAAAAATAGCAGTCAAGAGGAAACTATAAAAGTAAAATGAGAAAATCATCCTAAAACACACTGTGGGATAAAGGGGGGAGACATGATGGAAATATTCACTACACTTTCAGCAGTGGGTGTTCTGGAGTACAGAGTAGAACCATATTCTTCAATCTTTTCATCATGTTAACAAAATATTCTTTAAGAGATTTGTATTCACGTGTGAATAAAGTAGTGATCTCATTTGTTACAATATTGATCACCATTAAAGGGATGGTTTTAGGAACCACTCTATAAGACAAATCTTTATTTGAATGGATAATGTTAAAGGGAGAGCTAGTGCCAAGCCAGATATAGTATTCCAATCTAAAGAATTGAGTTCACCATTGTGGCATAGTTATTACCATAGGAGGGCTTTAAGATGGAAATATGAAATGACTTCTGTTTTTAAATCCTTGATAAAGGAGGGAGTAATTGTTGCATGTTCGGACACCCAAGGTTCCACACACTGCTAAAGAGTTTAACATTGATTTTTAGGTGGACCAGAATTGAAGATGAGCTATGAAATGCATAGCAGAGCTACACAGATCCTAGTAATGTTTTGACACAAGATAATAGTGATAGGTGTAAATGAATTGCAGTAGTAGTAGTACTCTAAGGAAGTGAGTTTTGTACCAAGTTTCAGGAAAGGTGGGAGGCATAAGTCCCAATGAAAAGTTAGAACCATCTTGAAAATCATAGTTGAAATCGTGAATGAATAAGGAATGGCGCTCCGCATATGATGTATTTTTGTAGATAAAGGGTACCCGCCTATGCTGAATTACCTCTGAAAAGACTCTGCAGAGCACGACATGGCGAAAAGACCGAGACCAAATGACCTTTGACCCTGACTGACAGTGTGACAAAAGCACTGTCAATGACTGACTCTGGGGTGTACCTGACCAAACCTGACTTGACAACCAGACGGTGTGAGTGTGAATGAATGCCGGCATGTGATCAGTGTAACTGCATGATTCTAAAACAATAACTAACCAAGCATGTTTTTGGACTAACATATTATATTGGAGCTCCAAGGGAAATGAGGTTTCCTAAAAATTCCACAAAAGGGGAAACCGCACATGTGACCCGTTTCTAATCTACTTTGATATTTTACTCCTACGGGAGTTCAAACCGGAGAGACGTGATGTAAGAATTACATATTTATTGTTTACACGTCATATATGAATGAAATGATTGCCATGATAATACAACAGGAGAATGTAATGGTGTTTGGCGATTAGGCCCCGGTTTGCAGGATAATCATTCAGGAGGGAAAGCACCGCTCCGATGAAATCCCCGGGGTCTAGACACTGGTGGTGGTGCTGAGTAGGTGAGACCGGTCTGAAGAAGGAAGGTTTAGCTTTGTCCTGGAGGAGACTGGAGGCGAGAGGGGTGGAGGCGGGTTGCGGTCATCTGCAAATGACAACTGACAGGGAGGAAGAGCAGGCATTTAAGGAATTTAGCATGTGCAGCTATTGGCTGCTGAAGGGTGACGCCCTCATATTTAATGAGGGGGGAAGGGAGCCATAGAGTGACGTGTAAGTGACTCGTGTTAGGTCTTCCTGATTGAACTTGCGCTAAGCTTCATTTCAAACCGGAGAGACGTGATGTAAGAATTACATATTTATTGTTTACACGTCATATGAATGAAATGATTGCCATGATAATACAACAGGAGAATGTAATGGTGTTTGGCGAGTAGGCCCCGGTTTGCAGGATAATCATTCAGGAGGGAAAGCACCGCTCCGATGAAATCCCCAAAACCAGTGAAGTATGAAACACTGAGATGAACTGTGTTGCTTACCTTGTGGGGTGACTGGTGATCTGGGAAGGAAAGATAATAGATTAACACATATATGAGCGACATAGTGCCGGAATCATTGCCGGAGCTTACGGGTCATGCTGAGACTCTGACTGCCGAAATCAGTGCCGGTCTTACCTGAAAACGACCTGCGGGTCGCATGCCTGGCCAGCAGGGCTTGACTACGCCGAGGAGCGAGCGGTTTCGTTTTGTAACGGTGGCCCAACGTCCACGACACCGAAGTGTAACATCACAGCTTAAAAATGAATTAATCATGATTAATCACCATTCGAACTATGTCCAAAATATGCCATTTATTTATGTATATTGTTGTGGGAATGGAAAGATAAATGAAAGATGGCGGATATATCCATTTAACATACAGTATCTATGTTTATTATAAAGAATGTCTGCGTGTCAAAATGAAAGACAACCCACACACCTATCAATCATCAAACCGTGGGGTCTTAATTCAATACGTGTTGATTTCTATCAACGGGGGAGTACTTCAGGAAAGTCGACAGAGGGGTGGGGGGGGGCGGCGGCGGCAGCTAGTGGAGTACTTCGTGACCACAGAGTGTGAACGTTGTGATCAGCTGTTTTAGCGCAGTTCTCCAGTGAAGGGGGGAGTCTCCCTCCGCAGCCGGTTGGCGTAGTTTTGGCACAATTCCGTTGTACAGACCGACGTTAACAGCAGCCCTGTCTGTGCACACGGAGACCGACTCTGTCGTCCGGTGATCTAACCGCCTTCTGGAAAAGCTTCACAAGTACGTGACGTCGGTACGCAAATGCGCTTTGTGACACAAGTGACGGTACGCATTTCAGATTACGCACATAAACTGCGTACCAGTTATGTGCACCCCTGTACCAGAGCCATATTATTACTATTATATGGCTCTGCCCTGTACTACAGCAAAAGTATTCTCCGTCGGGACTTCCTGCAACAACACCACGCCGTTATCAAAGATGTTCTATTGAGAGGACGATCACTTCGTGACAAAAGGTTTCAAAACCGTGGCTACTGAAATCAATCTTACTAACTGCTGTCTGTGCAATTTAGTCCGTGCGAGTTGGCAGACTTTATTTTGCTAACTTTAACATCATTTTTCATGGTGGGGCTAAGCCATTTCTTCGTATGGGGGTAGTCTACCCCAGCCATACCCTGGCGCTGCCACTGTATGGGGCGGGCCATTCTGCACATGCGTTAAATGTGTTAAATATTTTAACGCAATTAATTAAAAAAAAATAATTACCGCCGTTAACGCGATAATTTTGACAGCAATAATATATATATATATATCTTTTTCTTTAGTCTTTTCTCTTTCTTTCTTTTTCCTTTGTTTTGTAACTGACACCGGAGTGTACTGTGGCCTGAGTCCACGCCTGACTTCACAGGATATCTCTTTCTTTTCCTTCTATACTCTTTCTTTATTTTTCTTTGTTTTGTAACTGCCACGGGGGTGTACGGTGGCCCGAGTCCACGCCTGACTGCAGGAAATACATTTTACACTGATACGTTTGAGCAAGGCCTGGGAATGAAATACCTGTGTGCCGGAGATGAAGCCAGTTACATGTAGTTGCAGCGTGAGACGAGACATTATTCCCTGTGGGCGGGGCCCGCGGAATTAGGACAGGAATGCAGGAACCTTAGTGACACATGTATACTTGTGAATGTGTTTATGAGCCACCACCAGTTATATGTATAAATACCATAGTTAGGGTCCGAGAGATCTTTGGGAAGCCAGTACGGTGCTGATGTCTGAGCGAATGTTGGTTGCGAAGGCGGAGGAGGCCCACCGTCCTAGTTGTTGAAGGGATGAGGTGGAGAGACCTTGATTAGCAGCCGAGGTGGCTGCACCTATCCTAAAGGAATGTCCTGAGTATGATGTAGGTGATAGCCCGGATTTAGTGAGGACTTGCTTGAGGTAGAAGGTGAACAGGCGAAGCATTAGGGGGGCATTTCCTTTGATGAGAAAAAGTGGTGAGGACGGATTGGTGGAGGGTCTGCAGCGCAGGAATTTAATCATGGACTTAAAAGGGCAGAACGGGGAATCGATGCGAGCTGCGATGACTGAGCAGGCTCCTCCGCATTTGGAGTGTTTGAGGCTAAGACTAAAGTGGTTGGTCTTAAAGACTAGGTCGGAGAGGCAGACGTCTTGACTGTGGTCGAACGTGAGGGAAGCTGTGGTGAATTCACCGGGTCGGAGGAGCGCGTAGAAGGCTAGTAGGAACACGGCATCGAGCAGCGCGTCGATGTAGGGGGAGAATAATCCTTTCCTGAGTGTGGACAGCATGAGGCATGAGACAGCAGAACGGGGAGCGTGATGGGGAGCCTCGGGTCTGCAGCGGGGGGAAATGTCTTATACAGCCCTTTAAGGATGAGTTTAACCGTAGGGTTTGAGCATAGGCTGGGAAAGCTAGGATCGGAGCAGCGAACGTTAAATTGAATTCCTGCTAAGAGGCTCCGGATATACTGGGGTTTGAGGTGTCGATCAGTGGTGCAGTAGCCCATAAAGGCGCACACGGTGGAGATGAGGACAGGTTTGAGGGGAACATTTACTGAGCGGCAGAAGAAAGCGAACGTTCTCCATGCGAAATCATAGGATCTGAGGGTGGATGCGGCTAAGCCCTTTCTCATGTAGAATCTGGCAGACTCGAGGTGCCGAGCTAGGGGACTCTTGATTAGTGCAGAGAGAGGAGATGAAGTGGAGGGATTCCGACTGGTTGTGAGCTGGCTTCCGGGCAGAGGCTCCGCAATGTCTGGAAATGAAAGCGAGAGAGAGAGTCAGCGACGACATTGAGGTGACCGGGGATGTGGCGAGCTGTGATGATGAAGTTGTGGATTATGGAGGAACGCGTAATGCTTCTCATGAATGGCATGATGTCGCTGCACTGGGAGCGCGCCTTATTGATTATTTCAACCACTGATTGGTTGTCGCACCGCACCGAGATGCATTTACGGAACCACAGGTGACCCCATACGTGGCATGCAACAGCGATCAGGAATATCTCGTGCAGAGCGGAGGATGAGGCATGATTAGAGAATGACGGGGGCCAGGACCCTGCGAACCACTCGCCCAGAAAGAAACCCCCAAAACCCACGGATGGGGTGGCATCCGTGAAAAACCTGATTGAGTCGGAGGAACACGTGAGGTCATCATAGAACAAAGTAACTCCGTTCCAGTGGGCGAGCAGGAGAGACCAGAAACGTAAGTCTGAGCGGCAGCCTTCGTTTAGGAGAACGCGGTCATGAAGATTGTCGACCGCTGATGCTGTGTCCAGGAGGCGGGAGATGAACGAGCGCCCCTGGGGGATGACGCGCATGGCGAAGTTGAGGTGTCCTAGAAGGGAGAGCAACTGTTGTTTTGTGATGATGTGTTGCTCGCAGTATGATTTGGTGATGTCCCGGATGCGCTGCAGTTTGTCTGAGGGGAGAGATGCCTTCATCTCTATAGAGTCGAGGGTGATGCCTAAGAACTCTAAGCTTGTGTTGGGACCTAACGTTTTCTCCTTGGAGAGGGGGACACCTAACTCCTGAAAGCAGTGTTTTAGTTTGCCTAGTGAGGTCCCTGAGCTGTCCTGTGGCGGATCTATGAGGAGGAAGTCGTCCAGTAGGTGAAGGACGGAGGGGATTCTAACTATGTTCAGCAGGATCCAGCAAAGCGCTTCCGAGAAGGAGTTAAAAATGCTGCTTCTGCACCCGAAGGTCAGGCGAACGGCGAAATAGAATTTGGTCTCCCACTTAATGCCGAACAGATTCCACTGGGACGGGTGAATAGGAATGATTTTGAAGGCGTCAGTAATGTCCGCTTTGGAGAGCCACGCTCCGTGCCCTGTCAACTTAATCAATTTGATTGCATTGTCCACTGAGGCATAGTGAAGGGAAAACTGCTCTGAAGGGATGATACTATTGACGCTGAAAAATGGGCCGGAACGGGGAGCGGACAGATCGAAAATCAGCCTTTTCTTTTCGGAGTACTTACGTGTGGCTATTCCGATGGGATTTGAACGGAACACTGGGAAGGGGGAGGAGCTAAAGGGACCGATTATATATCCTTTTTGGAGGTCTTTGTTGATGAGCTGGGAGACTATGTTAGGTTCTTTAGCGGCTGACTGAATATTTTTTGCTACGAAAGTAACTGTGGGAGATGAGAGGACCCCTACCCTGAAGCCTTGGGAGAGCCCTGATAGGAGATAGTCCACGAACACGGAATCTGGGTGGGTGGATAGTGCAGCTACTAGCTGAGGGATGTTAATGGGAGTGGAGGGGTGATGTTTCAGAATGTTTTTCCACCATGAGGTTTCTGGCGCAGAGCTACTAGGTTTTGGTTGCGCCTGGGGCATACGGACTTCGGGTGTGCCTCCCTGCAGAAACTACAGATATGGAGAAATTAGCAATAGGGGTGAGTACAAACATTTTCGTTGAATCTAGCACAGAGTTTATCTTCATATCTCGTGGGCACCTGAGGGTTTGGTCTATCGATTCCGGAATACTGCATGTGAGAGGCTCTTAGCGCGGAGAAAGGCACTGATGGGCAGAGGGCAGCGATGTGGCCCTGCGCTCCGCAGCTGTTGCGGGAAATAGCGGAGTGCCCGCCGGTAGCCATCACGAGCAGCTCGATGTCCATCACTGACCAGTCGAGGCGCATATTGCTATGCGCTAGGTCAGGGGTCTGCAACCTTTTTGACCAAAAGAGCCATTTCGCTCCTTTTTCCCAAAAAATGTTTTGTCTGGAGCCGCAAAACATATTTCATAGTTTTTTATTGTTATATCAGACAAAAACTACAGTTTTTTTGCATTTATTAGGCTATTTATTACATGATATAAAACTGTTAACCTCTAATAAGAAACAAAGAACTCTTATAAGGAGAATTAAAAATAATACACAGGCCTACTTTAAAATAAATTAAACACAGCACTTGGGGAGTCCTCTGCACATTTGAAGGGGAAACAAATATTATTAAATGGGCCCACTTTGAAATAAATAAAACATATATCTGCACCCTAAAAAGAGTTAAAGGTAAGAATGGAGAAACCAGCTCGAGTGCGCTAGAATTTGAAAGTACACAACCGGAAAAAATATGCCTCTTCCTTCAGACTTTCTTACAGAGTCCCTCCTCCAACACACACGAACGCACACATGACCAATGAGGGCACGAGATAAGCTTGTGCCCAGATGGAAGGCTGACAGGCAGTTAGGCCATCCAGTTATTTTAGCCGGGCCGGCTCAGGTGATTGGTCGTGCTTTTTACAGCGCTACGGCTTCCAGAGATTAATTTTTGTATGTATTTATTGTCAAAGCATTTAATATATTCATTGCTATCGGGACGTTAAGAGCATTCCATGGAATATAACAAAAAGTGTTTTCTGAAATAAATTACATACCCCATTGAATTATGACTGACGATCGTCAGCTGTCTTCCTCTCCCTAGTAAAGGCTGCACCACCGTTGACAACTTCTCTCTACATATCAAACATACCGGCAGAGATGGGGTCGTTACTAAAAAAAAGTAATATATTACATATTACATATTACTTTAAAAAAAAGTAATATATTACACTACTTCGTTACTATCTACATAAAGTAATTCGTTACTTTACTCGTTACTTTACTCGCAGGGCCGGCCCGCCCCTCCCTACAGGCAGATCACGCAGACTGCTAAAGTTTCAAATGTTCTCTTTAGTTCAGTTTCCATTGTAAGACTGATCCAGATAGCTCCTGAATGTTTTCCTATCTGACCATGGCTGTCCTCTGTCTCCTGCTATCTGACCGTGGCTGTCCTCTGTCTCCTGCTATCTGACCGTGGCTGTCCTCTGTCTCCTGCTATCTGTATATTTTGCGCAGTCTATCTCTGCTCACGCTGTTGCGTCAGCGTGTTCTCCTGCGTGTTGGCCATGTGTTGCACTTCAGCCGAGCACGTACGAACTGCGCATGCGTGAGTGGCAATAACTCTCCTTACCAGCAGGCAGCGGTAGTGTGTATTCGTCATTCAAAACAAGCAACAACCGGAAAACAGAGAAGAAGAACTACGTGTGTGTGTGTGTGTGATATAAATAAACAACAGCTATGTGCGTTAGCTTCACCTAGCATGTGTTCTTTGCAGGTGTTTGTTGAGGTTTGATTATGACTGATTTTAGAATGTAACGAAGTAACGCGTGTCGGGGCAATGTTAGTAACTGTAGTGTGATTACTGGATTATAAAAGTAGCGCGTTACACTACTCCGTTACCGACAAAGTAATATTATTACAGTAACGCGTTACACCCAACTCTGCATACCGGTAAACCAGCATCGTTTGCTGTGAAAGCATACAACTCTGTCCACGCAGAATTAAATCCTGTGTTCCTCCGGTACTTTTTTTGATTTATCAATAGTTCGCTCATCGAGCCGGGGGTCAGGTTATTCGCCTCCAAGAAAAGGCGCTCGCGCGGGACCGGAGCAGGATGTGACGCATATTTTAGTTGACCTAATTAAAACCGCTTTGTTTTTTATTTATGTGTCACAGTATCACCTCAAAATACAACATACGAAACATTTTCAACCATGCAACAAAATATAAATAGTCCTACAAATACTTTTATTTTATTTCCTTCTTATTTTTGTCTAAGCTCAAGGGAGCCAGAGCAGAGGGCTTAAAGGGCCGCATGCGGCCCGTGGGCCGCGGGTTGCCGACCCCTGCGCTAGGTGAAGCGCTGCTTTACTAGAAAAGCTTTTGTGATACTGGTAGAAGATGGATTTCCCGTATCTAAGGTTGATATCTCCGATAATGGCCATGTATGCATCTAATTCCACTCTTCTCTCAGGGTAGACGGAGCAGATTACGTCACGGAAGATGCCGAAAGCTACCATAAATTGCCCTACGCTGATGTCTCTGATGAGCCTGGGGTCTGCGGTCTTAAAGACGGCGGTGATATTTCCTCCTGTGGCGATGGCTTTATCGCACTCCGGGGAGGGCAGAATAAGGCTAAGCAGGTTAACATCCTTCCCTTCAAGAATTTTTTACCTAAGCCGTGTGGAGATGTTAGCGGCTTGGGGGGGCTGGGAGGGCCGAAGCCAGAGAATAAGGATGAGCTGCCGCTGGGATGCGTGGAACACCCTGACCTGAAAACCCCAGCTGGACTGGGGCAGCGAGCGCTGCTCTGAGTGTGACAGATGTTGACGCTCCTGTGCCGGAGTCTTCAATGGCCTGAAGGCGAGCATCGATGGCTCTTATGGAGCTATCCAGGGATTGCAGGGCGCTGGCCACGCTACTCTCCCCGCTCCCGGCCTGGTGAGCCTGGGAAGGGGTGGACTTGGGAGGTGGACGGGGTCCTGGAGGGCTCGATTTCCTGGTCCCTTTTCCTCCGCGGCCTCGGCCGCGTCCTCGCCTTAGTCTCTCTGGGGAGCTGCTTGGGGCTGCTTCCCCGGGCTGGGGAGCTGTGCTGGAGACCTGATCCGAGAGCTCTCGGAGCTGCGAGAGAGTGAGGCCTGGAGCTGTGGGGATGCCCGGAGCTGTGGGGATGCCCTGCTGCTGGAGTCAGGCGATGAGGAAGTCTACCTCCGATGATAGGCCGCTGTGGGGAGTCGAACCGGGATCAAAGATATCCATGCCAGGTTCGTCTGAATTGTCCGAGTTGGACATCTTGCGCTAGTTTTTCTGTTTGTTTTTCTCACGAGGAGGAGTAGTATTACTGCTCCTGTTTGCGGTCATCTGCAAATGACAACTGACAGGGAGGAAGAGCAGGCATGTAAGGAATTTAGCATGTGCAGCTATTGGCTGCTGGGGGGTGACGCCCTCATATTTAATGAGGGGGGAAGGGAGCCATAGAGTGACGTGTAAGTGACTCGTGTTAGGTCTTCCTTATTGAACTTGCGCTAAGCTCCATTTGGCGGTTTGCAAATGTAAAACTCAAACTAAAATCTGAAGGACGGAGAGAAACACTTCTTTTCACTTAAGTGTTTACTGTGGAAATAATGATAATGGATGTAAAATTGTAAATAATGTTCGTTATGTCCCTAACCAATTTTTCTTTTAAGAATTGACAGAAACCTTCCACCCCAACCCAGATGTTCAAACTGAGCATTGAATGATAGTTTTATAATTAACCTGCTCCATATCTGGGGATAAGATACTGTTTGATGAATGTTGACATGTTTCTAAATATTGATTGAATTATAACGGGTAACACAGATGCAGAAGCAGTGGCCAAGGGGCTACGATGAGAGATGTAATTACCGAAGAAGTTGACCTGTGATAATGAAACAATTTTGTAATATTTTAAAGTAACTGAGGTTTGAAAATGTAGAAAGAACATATTACAGTTAAGCTAAAACATAGTAATGTAATGAGACCTAATTTAATTTAGACAACATCTTGTAACTAGCCTGTTAAAGAATTAGAAGTAAAAGCCATAGACTTTATTGTTTAGTTCATTATGGGGATATACATTTCATTTAAATTCATAATAGAAAGACATTTGATGACAGTATGTTGGAATTCTGTATTCATTTTTCAGCTTGATAATAGACGGGTAGAAGCAGTATTGCCAGGTGCAATCGATGGGATTTCTGCACACCATCCAAGCAGAGAATGACGTACCTTACAGGACAGATACACTCAGGAAATCATTCACTCTGACAGCATCATGACTTTAGTTGTTTTTGAATCCATAATGAAATTGTATTACATAACGTTAGTGTGTGTCTTTACCACAAACAGGAATAGTTCATTGTTATATTTAGATTTGAGAAAGATTACAAGGATTTTATTTAGTTCACCATGAAGATGTTTTTTGTTTGTAACATATGTCCAGTAGTAAGATTCAAATATCAGCAGGTTCTGAATTATTATTCCTCTGTCCCACAACCAACAAGAATGTGGATGGGGAGAACTATATCTACTAGAACCAGCAGAGATTCATAAATTACACCAGAGACACAGTAAAAGTAAATAAAGAGTAATGTTTAGCTATTTTCAGATAGTTTAATCCTTCTTATACTTTGTAAAAGAACAAGTGCCTTTACACCAGATACAGTAAGAAGATGATTTATGATGTGAAAGGAGGGAGTTATAGACGTTTTCCATACCAAGCTAATTGCTGCTATTTCACGAAATGACATTAAAGGTTTAAGCTAGAAGTTATGCACAAATGAAAAACTTCATATTTATGATGAATATGTATTCTTATTTGTATTTTTTTTTACTTTTATGAGTTATGTACCATGCAATGTTCGGATGAAGAACTCATTGATTTCAATATTATGTACATACCTTAAAGGGTATGTAAGGAGGGATTGTTAGAAATTAAAATCAATGTTGATATGGCGTAATTTGAATTAAATACACTATTTAATTTAAATCAGTTTTATTCTGAAAAACCTGAAGTTCACTAACTATTAACTTAATACTTTTATTCTGAAAATGCTTCACTTCCGGTTAGCATTAACATGTGGCGAAATGCTGCATTTTCAAACCATGAATCAACGGTGAAATGACATGTGATATTGTACACTGAGCACACTGGGTTTAGCACTCATTTATTGCCGCTGAATAACGTTTATTAGGGAATGTTTAAATAACCACAGACACCGGCCAATAGGAGAAGACCTCAGATGACAACAGGAAGAGCAAGCCAAGGATTGACCTCTTCTACCTGCTGACCTGGACTGACAGGTCGGATGAGGAGAGCTCCTCCACTCGCACATTTCATTTTGTACACCACCGCATATTTTGTGTAATTAAATGCTGTTAACTTTTATAAGCTTCACTTGACTCTTTTCAGTCTCTCCTGCCTTCAGGGTTCTAGAATACACTAACACAACACATTGTACATTGAGCAATCGCAACAGAGCCAGCCAGATAACCAATCAGAGCAGACTGGGCTCTGGTTTCAGACAGAGGGTGAAAAGAGCTTCTGCAACACAGGCAGTATGAGAACAATAAAGACATTTTTGAACATTAAAGCATGGAGACATATCACAGTAGACTGACACTACATGCAAATATGAACCTGAAAATGTGCAGAATACAGTATATCCTGTTTAAGTGAAATAGCTATTTAAATGCAAGTGTTTTTTTTTTTTGATGCAATGAAAGGAAGGCTGGGGGTTGATTGTTAGTATGTTCTTGCGCCTGCTGTAGTTGCTTGTTCACTCAAATGCATTCACCTTGTAATCCAGGCTTTGATATAGTACCATACTGTACCTATAACAAGATAGATAGATAATCCACCTCACTGTAAACAATTTTGGTTGGATTCATTACACTGCCTGGATAATCCAGGTCAACGTCAAATATTGTTTCTGGAACTAAATGTTGCTGTGTTTTTACTTTTCTTTCAGTGTTCATAATGCCACAAACGTACATAAGTTAATGTTCAAAGTTAAATATCTATAGTTCAATGACAACTCTTTTTCTTTGCATCCAATGCCAATTTGATATGTTGTATGACAAGTTTAGAGATGGCCAATAGACTTTTGTCAAGGCATGGTTAAGGTTATAAAACTTGATTGCTTGGGAAAGTTAGGTGAAGATTATAGATAAGGTCAGTCTCGTAACCCATTGGCAATCAGTCAGATTTGTCCCCAGCAACAATGGACAGTATTTCTGGGGTTCCGGTGTAGCAAGCGTACATCCGGGCCAGGACTGTTTTTTTACATGTGCCAGTCATTGTTTTACAGTCCAATTAGCAACTTCAGTTGAGAGACTCACGGTCTATATGTTCATTCAATCATTAAAAACAAACAATCCTGGCATAATGTGGTAATAATTTCATATTTGCCATTAAAGCTGTAAACATCTTCACAATCAAATCCATTCACACACACACACACACACACACACACACACACACACACACACACACACACACACACACACACACACACACACACACACACACAGATTTGATCCCACGTCCAATAAAAGCTGTGTATATCAGCGAGGAGGCCATCCATTAGACCGCTGGAGGACAGCAAGCCAAGGTCTATACACAGAGGGAGGGCGGACCTCAGACAGCTTTATTACATTATGGACTGGACATAGTGATCCCTTAATGGAGTCATGTTCACCCCTTTACACTCTGGTGCTCTGTGCTGAACTTCACACTGCTTGCACAGTGAGGCCGGTGATTTAAACCGGTTACAGAAGGTCACAGTTCAGTTAGAAATCCCTTTTACCTTCAAAAGTCATCCTGTAAGTCAAAAACTTCTGAGGTCATGTGATTCTTCACTGGAAGAGATATCATGGCAATGTGGAATATATAACACTGGATACGTTTTTATAATAATAGAGGCAATAAAACTTCACTTAAAGGCTACATTATCATGTAAGTGATCTTTAATGAGGGGCCCCTACTAAGAATTTACAAACTAAATCAATTACCCAGTAACAACACGTATCTGTCCAGATACGGGTACTTTTGCTCTCGAAAGTGAGGCCATTTTGGCTTCATGTGTCACTGAGCAATTTTCATAGGAATAAACAGGGTCCCGCCTCCAACGATGTATCCAGTTCTCTCTATACATCCATGGTGTCTTGGCATGTAGCGCATGTTAAACCCCATAGACTGTATATATAAAGGTTCACCCCGAAGCCCTCCAATCCGCTGCAACAAGGTCGGTCTCAGCTCAGTCAAATTAATAGAGAGAAAAAAGTGTGGTGATAACACTGATGTTATTTTAAAAGTCCTTATGTAACAATTTTTGGCTGTTTCTCAGGAATGAAGATGAAAATGAAATCCGTGTGGACATGTAGTTAAGAAAGTCTGACAAGATGGTTGTGTAATAAGCCTATAAATAACTTCGGGGCACTATAAATACATTCACTCAGTCATTTTACCTGGTTGGATTACGAAACGTGTCATGGCAACGTATTTCCAAATGTCTTCATTTGTTGATACCCTCTGATGTCTTGTTTCTAACAGCTTATGGGCTGTGAATGCTGCGATACAAATACATGACAGGAAGTGATGAGCTGAGAAGAGAGAAATGGCATAATGGTGTGGAGCAGCAGTTACCCATCTTGCTTCCTTTATCCCTTTTATTCTTCAGCTCTCAGTGTCTATTTGCTTCCTCCCATCCACCTTAACTGCCCGATCCCTTCTCTTGCCTCCTTTGAAGTTATCCGACAAGTCCAGATGAGGTGTCTTGAGAGAGTGGAGGGGAAGAAGAAAAAGTGAAAACCCCCAACAACTTCAAAGAGATTTTCTTTGAATCAGCAATAATCATGCTGATTAGACAGCATGATTATTGCACAGGTGTGCCTTAGGCTGGCCACAATAAAAGGCCTCTCTAAAATGTTCAGTTTTATCACACAGCACAATGCCACAGATGTCGCAAGTTTTGAGGGAGCGTGCAATTGGCATGCTGACAGCAGGAATGTCCACCAGAGCTGTTGCCCGTGAATTGAATGTTCATTTCTCTACCATAAGCCATCTCCAAAGGCATTTCAGAGAATTTGGCAGTACATCCAACCGGCCTCACAACCGCAGACCACGTGTAACCACACCAGCCCAGGACCTCCACATCCAGCATGTTCACCTCCAAGATCGTCTGATACCAGCCACTCGGACAGCTGCTGCAACAATCGGTTTGCATAACCAAAGAATTTCTGCACAAACTGTCAGAAACCGTCTCAGGGAAGCTCATCTGCATGCTCGTCGTCCTCATCGGGGTCTCGACCTGACCTGTTCGTCGTTGTAACCGACTTGAGTGGGCAAATGCTCACATTCGATGGTGTCTGGCACGTTGGAGAGGTGTTCTCCTCACGGATGAATCCCGGTTTTCACTGTTCAGGGCAGATGGCAGACAGCGTGTGTGGCATCGTGTGGGAGAGCGATTTTCTGATGTCGATGTTGTGAATCGAGTGGCCCATGGTGGTGGTGGGGTTATGGTATGGGCAGGCGTATGGTATGGGCAGGTGTATGGACGACGAACACAGGTGCATTTTATTGATGGCATTGTGAATGCACAGAGATGCCGTGACGAGATCCTGAGGCCCATTGTTGTGCCATTCATCCACGACCATCACCTCATGTTGCAGCATGATAATGCACGGCCCCATGTTGCAAGGATCTGTACACAATTCCTGGAGGCTGAAAACAACCCAGTTCCTGCATGGCCAGCATACTTACCGGACATGTCACCCATTGAGCATGTTTGGGATGCTCTGGATCGGCGAATACGACAGCGTGTTCCAGTTCCTGCCAATATCCAGCAACTTCGCACAGCCATTGAAGAGGAGTGGACCAACATTCCACAGGCCACAATCAACAACCTGATCAACTCTATGCGAAGGAGATGTGTTGCACTGCGTGAGGCAAATGGTGGTCACACCAGATACTGACTGGTTTTCGGACCCCCCCAGACCCCCCCAATAAAGCAAAACTGCACGTTTCAGAGTGGCCTTTTATTGTGGCCAGCCTAAGGCACACCTGTGCAATAATCATGCTGTCTAATCAGCATCTTGATATGCCACACCTGTGAGGTGGGATGGATTATCTCGGCAAAAACAAAAGTGTTGCATTTCTATTTGTGTTCAGTGTAATTTATGTACTGGCCACCAGGGGGCGCAGATTCACTTGGAACACACAAATTCCATGTATTGTATGTAATTATTAACAAATATACTAAGTCTGACATATTCATTGACATTTTACAATCTTTCAGGGAACATCCTCTAATAAGCTCACTAAGCAAATATCAGTTCACAGACATTTCATTTAATTTTTAAAGTGGCATGTTCGTATTGAACAGGTTATTTAACAGTGGAATACAACTATGTTTAAACTATTGGAAAGCACGGAACATGTGTGTGCATTAAGATTAACCATTAAGATGACATAAACATGAAGTCATGAACACTAACGGAGCGTCCACACTACAGCTTCAAAAAAAGCTTGGAGCTGGGCGTGTCTGTAGCTTGGGGATTTTATTCAAGCAATGCGACCAACAACCAATCACATGAATCTCCCGCCCCCGACATACAAAGCAAAAACCCCCGGGGATTTTATGGGAGCAATATATATATATATAAACTCTCCAAACAGGCGAAAACCTACCAGTTTCACCCACTGTCTCTGCCACCTCCCTCCATGCCTGGTTCCTCCGGTTTGTATCCCGGTAGGTGAAGAGGGTCTGGTCATACAAAACCGGGTGATTTGCTACAGCGATAATTAGTTTCTCCTCCAACTTTTTTTGAAATATAGAAATGAACGGCGGGATATCTCTCCCAGCTTAGACGCGGTTTGATTGGCTACGGCTTGAGCTGTCAGATTTTCCGAAACGGGATTTGATTGGCTGGCGCTGGCTACTCCGGCGTCTCCGGCGTCAGAAGTTGAACATTGTTCAACTTCTGACACCGGAGACGGACCGCTCTGCTACCCACAATTCAGTTCGGTGAAAAAGCGAGGCAACGTGACGTCACCCCATTCAAAGTGAATGGGCAGATTGGAGTTGTCGACGCTTCCGACGCTGTCGACGCTGTAGTGTGGACGGGCCGTAACCCAGACATTAGTTGTCTAACTTGAACCTAGCTAAGACACTTGTAGCCTCTGCTGACGCACAATAAGGGGAATGTCAACACAGACACCTGTCAACCCGCACTCTGCTGTTCCTCAGCGCTGCTCCCCCTCCCTCCCGCTGAAATTATGAATGAAAAGCATATAGTAAAAACCTCTCTACCATGCCATCAGACTTCAGATTGTAAGGCGTGGTGTGCGTCTTCTTCACACCTAACATGCCGCACAAATTCAAATGCCCTCTGGCAATCCGCCGTCCACAGAAAAGGGACATCCTTTCCCGTCAGATGGTTGAGGGGGTCAGCACGCTGGTCAAAACTCCTCACAAACCTCCTATAATATGAGCAGAGACCCAGAAAAGCACGCACCTCTGTAGCGGACCGTGGAACTGGCCAAGTCTTCACCTTATCTGTGTTACGGGGGTCAGCATTATGTACTACAGCTTCTCCAGCGGTCTCGAGCAGTGTCGTTTGGACGGACACATTCTTTGAGCCGATTCCGTGTGGACGGAAGACTTTTTTTAAATCGACTTCGGTTCGAAATCGGTTTCGCTTATTAATTAATCAGAACCAAATGTAAAATGTACAGTGAAGAAGCATGTCATTTAATTCATCCCTGTTTCAACACAAATTCCATGTGATTTGTAAATGCAAAAATTAGTCGAACAAATATTACCCAATTCAAACCTTTGTGACTTCATTAGCCCAGAAGAGTTCAAAGCGGCAGACCTATTTTAAGCAATGTAGCCTATTTGCGAGATTTCTGCAAGTCATTGTCATGAGTACGATTTTGCAAATACTGACCAAACCAATGACCAGAGCAACTCATAACACCCTAGTATTTTCCACAACATGAAATTACACCACTAACTAAGATTACATTTCCATGCTCAAACATAATCTAATATAGAAAATGTGATTTGAAATGCTCCAACAAAATAATTGACTCCTCTAAGGAGGTAATAGTTATGGAAAACTAATGGCCCAATGTTCAGGAAACTTGATGGAAGAGTGTATGGGCCAAGGAAGAACCAAATAAAAATAGTAGGCTCAAAATGACAGACTATCACACATTCCTAACTAAGGAACTAGAAGGGCATTGAAAGAGCAAAGACTTCAGGGTTTTAAATATATGTTTTAACTGGTGGAAAATAATGATGTTTTCTCCACCACTTAAACTGTACAAAACAAGTTAATAACATTTACAACAGAGTAAAATGATTGGCTAATGATCGGCTGAAGTATTTTGCCTATCAGGGTTCCACAGCCACATTTTCAAAAGCCCATACTCAATAACTTTGAATGAGTTTCACATCAGATGGGGAAACATTAATCGAAAACCCATAAAACATGTTACCTGCAGCTCATTACTCAGTTAATTATTTTATCATATCTCATTTATGTTAACATCTTGTATAAAGGTCATAAAAGAAGCTAATAACATGATGATTTCCCTCGACGATTAGTTCCATTGCTCTTCGATTCTCTCATTACTTATTGTATTATTGTCATTATACTGTTTCTCATTACCTTCTCTCATTACGCCTGCTATCATTTTGTCAGAGGAGAATTCCCATTTCCAAACGGTCTCTGTCTGAAATTAGACTCCTCATATTTGCATGGTGTTCTGCTTTACACAGAGAGGTGGTGGCTAATCTGATATCCTCCTTTATCTGTTGCCATGAGTTCACCACCCACCATTTTCTCATGATGGATGGCTGGTGGGTGAAACACAGGGCCTTCAGAGGGAATCACTAATGTGACAGTGTAATACAATCAGAGCCATCACTTGCAGACACGACTAACACATTTTCCATAACATCAAGCCATTCTGCCTTTTCTTAAAATGCATGTAATGTTTAGATCAAACTATCCATCACATCATCTACTTTAACAGTCTTCCCCTTTCAGATAAAATAAATTAAGGGAATCAAGTGGCTTAATGGATAGGGTTACCTTCAACCAACGTCCCCTGTTCACTTCTTGTCAGAGTTCTTTGTCATACTCTCCCCCTGTTAAATATTGCATAAAATAAGACCTGTAGCAAACACTCATTAATGATATATGTACCATATTTTGTCCGGCGTGATAATCTCCACACATTAACACCACTTTATAATTCTTGAAGTAAAAAAAAGCTAACGTTAGGCTAGAAATTAACCACTTCACGGTCGCATGGCTGCTAAGCTAAAGGCCGCTAATGTTTAGTGTGAAGATGTTCAGTAGTTCATTAGGTCACTTACAACAAAACCAGTTTGACACATAGAAGATTCGGACATTCACGAGTGGGATCATTGTTTACTGACATATATTATGTAGTAGAACTACATGAGAAATCTCTTAAGCTTTTGTTCATCACAGATATTTCAGGCATCAAACCACAAACACAAAAAAAGGAGAAGTTGTAATTTCCAGGTATAGGATTTATTTACTATACTATATTTGTATACTGTTGGTAGTTCAATAACCCACACAATCTCAAAAACAATAAACCCCTTCAACCCCTCTCAAGCTAATGTCCCCTTATGTAAAACCTTGACATATTTGTTGTCCTGCCAGTGCTGGCTTATACATGTTTACCCCTAGGGCTTACTGTGCTCACTAATGACATTGTGTAGTCCCACAAATATCTATACTGAAAGGACAATGAAACACAACTGTATTTCTCCTGAATAGTAGCACATCGCATTAATGTACCTTGTGTGTAATATTGTATGTACTGTACTATTCACATTTTAATGCTGAAAAACAATGACAAAGTTCAAAAGGGCTCTATGGTTCCAATTGAACCTTGAACCCCTTGATAGTTTGGGAATTTGAGGTAAAAAATAAATCCAGGCTCTAGAAGTTTTGGAAAATAAACGAAAAAATACATAAGCCTTTGAAAGTGCTTGAATTTATATATTTTGTGCGCATACAGTGCAGTTAAACCATTGCGGGTTAAACGGAAATGTAGTCTCGAGGAGGAGTTTAAAAAGTCAGCTAAAAATACAGCAAATCTCCAACCCTAACCCTAATTGACATTTTTCCAAATAGGGCAAATTAGTAAAAGCCAATTTAACATGTTTGCGTTGTGAAATCCCATAATGTGTACAAAAATAGATGAATATTGGAGAAACTATATGTGAGTAATTTGGAATCGCCTTCCCCTATGAGGTACGATCCATTGTTTGTGAAATCAGCCATTTCTTTGCAATTTTGCATTAAGTTTGGGAAATGTTTTTTTCACCTAAAACAGAATGTATCGGTTGTGTGTCCAAACTTGTTGTTAAGATTTTAGGCTTGGTTGCCACCAGAAAGATTCAGCTTCATAATTCGCATGGAGATTAGCAGAATCCTCTGAGTACATTCTAGCCAGTGATCTCTCTGTGTTACTGTACGCCTCGATCCACAAAGGAACAACTGTGTCTGAATGCTGCCCAACATAAACAGACACACATGTATGGCCACTTAAACATTCACAATTGCACACCAATGAAGATCAGGACGTTAAATCCTTTGAACGTTTATTGGACTGAAGCGGGATAATCACCAATTCAGCCAAATCTGTCTGACCTTTTTATGTGATGTTGCCCGTGGAAAAGACATGTCTGATTTGGAATGGAGATTCAGTGTGACGCCTGCCATGTGTGTTCCCCATCTCCCAGTGGAGCCAGTGCTTTACTTACAGCCCTTCAGGCACAGGCTGAATGCTGTTTAAACAGTGCTGGTTGAGCAAGTACAAATGGCCCCATCAGCTCCACAGTGATGCTCACTTTGATGAATGAGCAGAGGTGTAAAGTATAGATTACCATTTGTTGTTGTAGTATCGAAATGGCATGTAAGCATTTCCCTAGAGAGGCTTTGTACTACAGCTTCTCCAGCGTGGCTATGTGCTTTTTTGTGTGTATGTTGTTTTAAAATTCTGACACATACTAGATGTCTACAGGGGGAGAATCTATACAGTACTTACATTCCATCTCTCTACTGTCTCACTGTTTCCCCCATATACACCTGACAGAGAGCTGTTTCCTTTCATTCTGTTTCATTCTTTTCATTCCTTTAGTGTCAAAAGACATGAGAGAAAACTTGACTGAAGTCTGCTGCTTGAATAACGCACACTGCCCAAATATGTTAACAATTGGTTGCACACTACTGGTGTCAGCTTACAGAACCTAGGCATGTTGAAGTTGAATACTCATGACCTCTGGAATGTAATGGCATCAGAATACTTAATGAAAGCAACATTTTAAAGCTGTTGGTTTATGAAAATCCAGCCACCAAATCCACCTATTCCCTTTAACCAACTGAACTTCCCATCTTCTCTGGTGTTTGACACTTTAAAAATCTCTTCTACTCTACATATCCAAACACTATAACCCTGCTTCTCTCCTCTCTGTGACCCGCTGCAGGAGTGTGCCTGGTGCTGGGTTGCATGATCTTCCCCAACGGATGGGACGCCGAGGTGATCCGGGACATGTGCGGGGAGCATGCCGGGAAATACTCACTGGGCGATTGCTCGGTACGCTGGGCCTATATGCTGGCCATCATGGGCATCCTGGACGCCCTCATCCTCTCCTTCTTGGCCTTCGTCCTTGGCAACCGGCAGACAGATTTCTATCTTGATGATTTTCAGATAGACAACAAAGGTTAGTGGCGAAAAATCTGCAATCTTACAAATTAACAATCCAGGTGACGTGAAAATGTGGGCAGCATTTTTCTTGTATTGTAGGTTAGAACTTTGTTGCGATACTTGCTATAAAAAACATAGCAACACAGAGGTCCATTATGTAAAAAAAAGAGGCAATTTCAAGGGTTTTGAGATGACGTTATTTAATCCTGCAAAACCGCATTACCTAGGCAAATAAATAGTTTAAGTGAAGGACATCAATCCACCCTGACGTCATCCCTTCGTTGACTTTGCTGTTCTTTATAATACATCCAATGACTGTCTCCTTTAATTTATAATAGGCAACTAGATGCAGCTATCCAAATGCAAAACTGACGCTATATTGGTACATGGAGAATAATGGTTCAGACCAAGCCGCCGTATTTGTTCAGGTGAGATTGACAATGCGATGCATAAACCTGATTATTAAATCAGAAAGGGAAAAAAAGATCACAGGAAAAAAAACGCAATGCCCGGTCAATCTTCATGTTATTTGTAGGTCACTGTGAGCCCATTAAAAGGAACACCAGTTGCAATGACTGCACTCCAACCTGACCTCAGTAACTCCAACCAAATTGCTTTCGGTGCTGTTTTCAAGAGCGGGAGGACGTCCTCCAGAGGGTTTCTGACAGTTTGCATGATCAGGGCCCTTCAATTGCATTGTTTCAGCTATATGAAAAGAGAAGAAGAGAAGGAGGAAGAAAGGAATGCTAAAAGAAGGTAGTGGACGGGCAAGAGTAACAGATACAATGGCAAAAAACAAAAGGTCTTCTTACATAAGGATTATGTGTTTGATTTGACTCAATAAACCCAACGAGCAACAGCAAAGAGGGTGAAAGAGATATTTGACATAAGACAAAGTAGACTGAGAGATGTACAGACGGATAGAGTAAAGGCGAGGGGGAGTGAGATGGAGAAAAGTGACATAAGATGTCTCGGTTCTCCGACGGTCTATCTCCCTAATGGTTTCCATGGTAACTGGAGATATTCCAGAGCGTGGGCGTGTCTTTTCTGTTTTTATCTGATTAACCTCATTGACAGTCTCAGTGATTTGACACAGCTAAAGCATCTTGTGTTTCGCTCACATTTCTTAAGATAGAAGTAAATGTTTCTATATCAACAAAACTATGGGAAAACCTGTGGACAGACCATGAAAGCTGAATTAGGTAAATAATTGGAACACATGTGTGGATTTCTTCAAATATACTGTAAAAATATCAAATGAACCAACCACGTAAAACACATGAAAGAGATTAAAACTATGGACTAAAGCTAGAGAAGTTGAAAATGAGTGTTTTAGTGATGACTTTACTCATACTTACACAAGCAGATTCATGTTTTACACACATTTGCACTTTTTCTGCTCTTGCCTCACTGTGTTTATGCCAAAACATTTCTTCTCTTTTGTCGTTGCAGATTTTGCTGTGTCAAGGGTAAGTTGACTTTTGCTTAATACATTTTTCATGTTGGAGGAATATGCTTTTGTTGAGCCTCATTAGCTTTGGAGCGTTTTCACAGCGCACATTTTTGTTTTGGGGACAAAACACCTCAGAGGACATTATGCTTTATTCTGCTTTTACTTCGTACATTTTCCTGCTCTTTCTGACTTATGTGCACCTTGAAAGCTTGAGCAGGAAAGACTGCTCTGTTACTATGACAACCAGTATCCTTGAGCTGTTGTCATCACATCCTAACTATGACATAATTGCACATTTAACCTGTTAAGCCCTGAGCCTGTTTTTCAGGAATCAGGCTCGAAAATGACATTCCCAGAACACATTATTTTCTCAAAGCAATGATAAACCTGTGAGTGGATGTGGAAAAAGTCAGAACAATATAGATGTTTTTTATTTTAAGGAAAATTCAGATTGAACATGGTAAAAAAACTGTAAATGATAGTGTCTGTCCAAAAAAAAAAAAAAAAAATGGTGAAAACCACCCTTGAATGATGGGATAGTAGACTAAAAGCTTTAGGAATCCAAACTACAACATATAATAAGTACCCCTGTATCAAGATTGATGCAAAACAAGTGACATTTGACCTTTTTAGAGAGATTTAGAGAAAAGCCCACCTCTGGGGTTATTTGGGGTGCATTTCCCTATCTCTGGCCCCTGGGTTCGATTTTGATGATTTGACATCTTTTTAAAACCATTAAAGCCAATAGAATCGAGGGGAAGTTCCTAAAATCCATCTAAATATTACTCATTGGTGAATAGAGTGATGCGTGCCAGAATGCCCCCGGAAACCGGAAGCTGCGATACACTCTGGTGGCTATCATAGCAGCTAATAAGAAAACTCCGTTATTGACATAAAAATGGAAGGATGGATTATCAGTAATCATTTCAAAGTGACACAGACACATTGGATTAACCTGTGGATTAACCTTCAGCAAGCGTTTTTATCGTGTTAATGGCATTAAAACACGAGTTTTGATCAGAATAACGCTAAGGTAAGACGATGTCCCGTGAAAGCTCCGTAATGCTAAGTGTTGTTATGTCTGTTTTCGCTTCCCCTGTCGCGAGTTCTGATCGCTCAGTGATGATAATTATTTCTGGAATCTGTGGAATCTCAGTTTGCTAATTGATTTATTGTATGCGCAGTTACAATAAGTAATAAGGGTATGTTTCCGTGAGTCTGTGCTAAGTGCGTATAATTCTTTCACTCAGGGCTCATTTTGACGCTTCTTGTGAGACTTGTGTTTTGTTTCGGTAAAAACGGTTCATGTTGTCAGTTAGCTGAGTTTCTTCCCGTTAATCGGGTATGACACATTAATAGGGTTGTTAACCTGTTAAGCACCGCTTCTTTTTTTAAACCCACAAAGCTAGCGCTGAGCCTATGAATTAACGACGAGCGAAAACATGCTAATGCATTACTGCACAGAAACTCACTCATAACACCCTTATTACTTATCGTAGCTGCACGCCCAACCCATCGATTCGCATTGTGAGATGACACAGAATCGATCGGTACATACATCATCACTCCATGATAAGAACTCGCGAATATATTAACAAGAACAGACATCAAAACATGTGGCGCTAGGTAGCTAAAAACCACAACATGGCTCACCTTGTCGTTGTCTGGTCAAAAGTGGTCCTTAATGGCATTAAAACGATAAAAACGCTGCTGAAGTTAATCCATAGGTTAATCCAATGTGTCTGTGTCCCTTTGAAATTATTTCTGATAATCCATAAGCAATAAAACTGCTTTTTCCGTTTCCAGATGTCAGAGCGAAAGATAGGGTTCGCTCTCATGCAAACTGCATGCGCATAGCTCTCATTTCTCAATGGTAAGGTGTATGTGGAAATTTCCCTTCAATTTATATATTGGCTCTAATGGTCAAAAAGAGATGTCAATCACCAAAATCGACCAATGGGTTCCGAGAAACGGGTAAAAACGGCCATTTCCACCCAGAGTTTTTTTTGCTAAACCTCTCTAAAAAGTTCAATGTCACTTGTTTTGCATCATCTTGATACAGGGTACGTATTATATGTTGTTATATTCCTAAAGCTTTAAGTCTACCTTACCATCATCCAAGGTTAGTTTCACAGAGGCGCGGGAAGGTATTTTGAGTGGGGGTGCTGAGGTGCTGGAACTCCAGAGAACACTATTACGGGCACTATAGAGCACGCACAAAAGCACTCCCCACACGCAAAACACACAGTACACCCGCGACTGTTACAATGAAGGCTCGATAATCAGATCATTGCATATAGGCAGGGGTAAAGTGCTATTTTTTACGAGTGGGGAGCGGACCTCACCTCCTCTAGGGGGGGGTCCGGGAGGGGATGATCCCCTGGAAGATTTTTTTAAATATTGAAATTAAAAGCATCAATCTGGTGCACTTTGAGAGCAACATTAAGAGATCTATGGATACATCTCTCAACACCCAGATGAAACACAACTGTAAGCAGATGTTCTTTTTCTTTATGGATTACAAATCACTCCCCTTTCAAACTGTATTCTTGTTTTACTGCCATAAGTATTTCATAACTGTTTTTCCTATATTCTCTTATTTTTTTTATAACTATAATGATCATATGAAGGTGAGCCGCGGAAATAATCTTTTGAATAATTTGTGACCAAACCGTTTGAGACCCCTGAGATAACTTAGACTAAAGTAACTATCTAAACACTCTCAGTCTGAGAGGAGAGCTCTCCTCCAGCTTGTTGTGGAACAAACAGCTCTGTATTTCCGTTAGTGCAACACGGTCCCTGCTGCTGGCACCTGTCCCTCTCTCTCTCTCACACACACTAAATGCGCTATTTCAGCACGCGCACGCACGCAACGCACGCACGCACACACACACACACACACCACACACACACACACACACAGAGCCGAGCTTGAATGACACAAGCACACAGCACACTTTTATTCATGCAACTCTCTGATTGGTCTGGTGTCTTGCCTCTGTTGCATTCACTGAACACGGGAATTACAGTCCTGCCGTCCTCTCTAGTGTCTTGATGAGGTTCACGTAAAGCACGGTTCATGTATTATATTGAGGTAGAATTGTCCGGGGCTACAGACAAAATATTATTTTACCAACAATGTGGAATTTATTGGCTACATATACAGATTATGCACAGCGGGAGCAGCAATAACCGTCAAATAATAATTCAGACAGGGGAGCTCCGCACCCCCTGCCTGCGCTAGGGGGTGCTGCCGCGCCCTCAGCACCCTCCTTCCCGCGCCCATGAGTTTTCACTATAAGTAGAAAATAATTGTTGGACGGACACTATAATTTACAGTTTTTTTTACTATGTTCAATCTGAATTTTCTTTAAAATAAAAAAAATCTATATTGATTCTGACTTTTCTACATCCAACTCACAGGTTTATCATTACTTTGAGAAAAAAGATTATTAATTTTCCCCTTTTAGAAGGGAAGATATGGTCATTTGTTCTGGGAATGTCATTTTCGAGCCTGAGACCTGAAAAACAGGCTCGGGGCTTAACAGGTTAAATGTTAAGAAGCCCTGAGATACAGTTTTGTGACGAAAAAAACCACAGCCCCCAATACCGGGGGCTCTCGGGCTTAACAGGTTAATCGTTTTCAATACTATTATTGTGATCTGACTTATTCCTTACCTTTTTTAAAGTTTGCAAATGTGTTGTTAATGTACAGTATACAGTATGTCACCTTTTCTGTAGCTAGGGATGGGTACCGAGCCCCGGTATTAAACGGGTCCCGGGGCTAAATTATTAAAGACCGCGTGGTACCGTTAAGCTCCAACGTTATCGGTCTAAAAAATCAAAAAAAATATGTCTTAGCCTATGTATTATTGCTACACAAACATTATATTGCAGTTTTAGTGTCACCAACTCCGTTTCTAATATGCAAAAAGACTGCAAAATGCGTCTATGATATTTTGAGTATTTTCGATCCGCCTGTGTGCGAGTGGGGGTGGGGCAGTTTACACACGCGGCTGCTACATGTAGCAACACACATATGGAGGAGATGGCGGAGAGAACGCGATCTGATGTGTGGTTAAACTTTACCCGTCTCGATGCTCGTTACCAAAAGTGCAATAAGAGTTTAGCATGTAAGGGCAGTAACACGAGCAATTTTTCTAAACATCTTGCAAAAGTGCACCACATTCAGACGGAGGAATGCACCATTTTCGACTGTCTTTCTAGTAGCTCTGTAGCCCCATCCACGAGTAACGTTTCCACATCAGGTGTTATGTATGCTAGCAGCAACACACGGAGTTAACTACATTATACAAACATGGGTTAATGATTAGAGGTAACTGAGTTATTTAGTTTGTTAAAGTTTCAGCTATTCTGTTTACAGTTCTGTCATTAAATTATTTAATACGATTTGTTAAAACACTGTTTTTCTTTTGATGTGAAATATTATTTATTTAATTTAAATACAAAGTAATGTTCATTTTGTTCACAATTTGTTTAGTTAGTTTACCTCATTTTTCTTCTCCAAAAGAACCGATAAAAGTACCGTTAAAAGACCGGATCGATAAGCGGTATCGATAAAAGTAGTAGTACCGTTAAAACCTTAACAATACCCATCCCTATCTGTAGCCTACATAGAAATAAATGGAACAGCAGCTTTACCATCTAAAGCCCTTTCAGACACAACGTGACTTGTGCTAGCTTTTCAGTTAGTTCAGCGCTCATCTGAATAGGTATACGGAGAAGTTGGGGAAGAGAAGAAAAAGGCAGAGTTTACAAAACTTCTAGCGATCAATGTCATTTTGTTGTTGCCAGCAACAAGCTATCTGTTAAAACACACCTGATAGAGTACCTAACCCTGTATGCCTACTCAGTCAGAAATGTGTTTCCAAGACAGGGCTTTCCTCGATGTCTCAATACAGGGCAAACCTTGTGTTGTACAGTTCAGGAATAGAACACATAAGTGAATTTCTTCATAATTTGTGTCTGGTGACTTGTTTGTAATGGCCTCATGGGTATTAGTCACAGCGCTTTGCTGAGCAAAAATAGTTGTTGCGTGGCACAAGCCATTGGGAATGGATTTCAGAGCACAGTAGTGCATAGTGTCACCTTTTATCTGCAAGATCCTTAAGGCACCCAACAGGGAGATTGTCATTGGTTATTTAAAAAATAGGTTCAAAAGGGTCCCTATAATGCCATCTGTGCTCCTACTTTGAAATGTTTACCTGATTTATGATGTTCGAAAAGCTCTTTATTTTTCTCATACTGCTGTGTGCAGCACCTCTTTTCACCCTCTGTCTGAAACCAGAGCCCAGTCTGCTCTGATTAGTTAGCTTGCCGGCTCTGTTGGATTATTTACCAAGAGATGTGTGGGAAATATCACATACTATATATTGGAAGGTAGCCAATAAAAGTGTGAGTGTTATATAGTGATGTCATAATGTCACAGCGTCAACAAAGGACTCCATTGGAGGTGCTCCTTGCAGAAGGGGATGTGTGGAGAGAGCTTTGGGATTTTAGCCTCTGCAGGCCATTTATATGCACACAAACACTAAAAAAGGGAAAACCCCCCAAAATAGCGCCCCTTTAAAGTTACATTTGTTTGGGCTCTGACTCACTATTTGTCTTGTTTTTGTTTTCTTCAGATTGAAGCGCGGGACAGAAGAGAGCCGAGGTATGGAGTACAACGTCTTCACTGAGGGCAACAATGGCTCTGGACAACTTCATTCCTATTCTCTTCTCTTTACTCCATCTGTTTCTTTCCCTCTCTTTTCTTCTGCCCTTTTCTTCTCTTATCCCCAATGATCAGGATATCACCCAATCTTAATACAGACACCAAGTGTACAGGATTCTGTAAGATAACAAAAATACAACTAAAGACAATGGGATAAACTAAAAAGATGAAATTAAACCAAGTTGTACAGTGCATTTAACACTCAATTTCTCAACAAATAGGTTTTATGGCATCCTCTCAGCAAAATGTCTTGAACAAATTCATAAGAGTTTTTCTTCTCCCTGTGCAGGATGCATAGTATCTGTTTGTGACTGTACCTGACATTAGAATTCATGAATTAATTTTTAATATTAAATTAATCTTCTTTTGTCTTGCATGGCCCGTTAAGTCCAATAATAATGGAATTAGTCTATAAAATAGCCAACATGTTTACAGTACTATCATTTTACCTGGTTGGATTACGAAACGTGTCATGGCAACGTATTTCCAAATGTCTTCATTTGTTGATACCCTCTGATGTCTTGTTTCTAACAGCTTATGGGCTGTGAATGCTGCGATACAAATACATGACAGGAAGTGATGAGCTGAGAAGAGAGAAATGGCATAATGGTGTGGAGCAGCAGTTACCCATCTTGCTTCCTTTATCCCTTTTATTCTTCAGCTCTCAGTGTCTATTTGCTTCCTCCCATCCACCTTAACTGCCCGATCCCTTCTCTTGCCTCCTTTGAAGTTATCCGACAAGTCCAGATGAGGTGTCTTGAGAGAGTGGAGGGGAAGAAGAAAAAGTGAAAACCCCCAACAACTTCAAAGAGATTTTCTTTGAATCAGCAATAATCATGCTGATTAGACAGCATGATTATTGCACAGGTGTGCCTTAGGCTGGCCACAATAAAAGGCCTCTCTAAAATGTTCAGTTTTATCACACAGCACAATGCCACAGATGTCGCAAGTTTTGAGGGAGCGTGCAATTGGCATGCTGACAGCAGGAATGTCCACCAGAGCTGTTGCCCGTGAATTGAATGTTCATTTCTCTACCATAAGCCATCTCCAAAGGCATTTCAGAGAATTTGGCAGTACATCCAACCGGCCTCACAACCGCAGACCACGTGTAACCACACCAGCCCAGGACCTCCACATCCAGCATGTTCACCTCCAAGATCGTCTGATACCAGCCACTCGGACAGCTGCTGCAACAATCGGTTTGCATAACCAAAGAATTTCTGCACAAACTGTTCAGAAACCGTCTCAGGGAAGCTCATCTGCAGTGCTCGTCGCTCCTCATCGGGGTCTCGACCTGACCTGTTCGTCGTTGTAACCGACTTGAGTGGGCAAATGCTCACATTCGATGGTGTCTGGCACGTTGGAGAGGTGTTCTCCTCACGGATGAATCCCGGTTTTCACTGTTCAGGGCAGATGGCAGACAGCGTGTGTGGCATCGTGTGGGGAGAGCGATTTTCTGATGTCGATGTTGTGAATCGAGTGGCCCATGGTGGTGGTGGGGTTATGGTATGGGCAGGCGTATGGTATGGGCAGGTGTATGGACGACGAACACAGGTGCATTTTATTGATGGCATTGTGAATGCACAGAGATGCCGTGACGAGATCCTGAGGCCCATTGTTGTGCCATTCATCCACGACCATCACCTCATGTTGCAGCATGATAATGCACGGCCCCATGTTGCAAGGATCTGTACACAATTCCTGGAGGCTGAAAACAACCCAGTTCCTGCATGGCCAGCATACTTACCGGACATGTCACCCATTGAGCATGTTGGGATGCTCTGATCGGCGAATACGACAGCGTGTTCCAGTTCCTGCCAATATCCAGCAACTTCGCACAGCCATTGAAGAGGAGTGGACCAACATTCCACAGGCCACAATCAACAACCTGATCAACTCTATGCGAAGGAGATGTGTTGCACTGCGTGAGGCAAATGGTGGTCACACCAGATACTGACTGGTTTTCGGACCCCCCCAGACCCCCCCAATAAAGCAAAACTGCACGTTTCAGAGTGGCCTTTTATTGTGGCCAGCCTAAGGCACACCTGTGCAATAATCATGCTGTCTAATCAGCATCTTGATATGCCACACCTGTGAGGTGGGATGGATATCTCGGCAAAAACAAAAGTGTTGCATTTCTATTTGTGTTCAGTGTAATTTATGTACTGGCCACCAGGGGGCGCAGATTCACTTGGAACACACAAATTCCATGTATTGTATGTAATTATTAACAAATATACTAAGTCTGACATATTCATTGACATTTTACAATCTTTCAGGGAACATCCTCTAATAAGCTCACTAAGCAAATATCAGTTCACAGACATTTCATTTAATTTTTAAAGTGGCATGTTCGTATTGAACAGGTTATTTAACAGTGGAATACAACTATGTTTAAACTATTGGAAAGCACGGAACATGTGTGTGCATTAAGATTAACCATTAAGATGACATAAACATGAAGTCATGAACACTAACGGAGCGTCCACACTACAGCTTCAAAAAAAGCTTGGAGCTGGGCGTGTCTGTAGCTTGGGGATTTTATTCAAGCAATGCGACCAACAACCAATCACATGAATCTCCGCCCCCGAATACAAAGCAAAAACCCCCGGGGATTTTATGGGAGCAATATATATATATATAAACTCTCCAAACAGGCGAAAACCTACCAGTTTCACCCACTGTCTCTGCCACCTCCCTCCATGCCTGGTTCCTCCGGTTTGTATCCCGGTAGGTGAAGAGGGTCTGGTCATACAAAACCGGGTGATTTGCTACAGCGATAATTAGTTTCTCCTCCAACTTTTTTGAAATATAGAAATGAACGGCGGGATATCTCTCTCCAGCTTAGACGCGGTTTGATTGGCTACGGCTTGAGCTGTCAGGATTTCCGAAACGGGATTTGATTGGCTGGCGCTGGCTACTCCGGCGTCTCCGGCGTCAGAAGTTGAACATTGTTCAACTTCTGACACCGGAGACGGACCGCTCTGCTACCCACAATTCAGTTCGGTGAAAAAAGCGAGGCAACGTGAACGTCACCCCATTCAAAGTGAATGGGCAGATTGGAGTTTGTCGACGCTTCCGACGCTGTCGACGCGTAGTGTGGACGGGCCGTAACCCAGACATTAGTTGTCTAACTTGAACCTAGCTAAGACACTTGTAGCCTCTGCTGACGCACAATAAGGGGAATGTCAACACAGACACCTGTCAACCCGCACTCTGCTGTTCCTCAGCGCTGCTCCCCCTCCCTCCCGCTGAAATTATGAATGAAAAGCATATAGTAAAACCTCTCTACCATGCCATCAGACTTCAGATTGTAAGGCGTGGTGTGCGTTTCTTCACACCTAACATGCCGCACAAATTCCAAATGCCCTCTGGCAATCCGCCGTCCACAGAAAAGGGACATCCTTTCCCGTCAGATGGTTGAGGGGGTCAGCACGCTGGTCAAAACTCCTCACAAACCTCCTATAATATGAGCAGAGACCCAGAAAAGCACGCACCTCTGTAGCGGACCGTGGAACTGGCCAAGTCTTCACCTTATCTGTGTTACGGGGGTCAGCATTATGTACTACAGCTTCTCCAGCGGTCTCGAGCAGTGTCGTTGGACGGACACATTCTTTGAGCCGATTCGTGTGGACGGAAGACTTTTTTTAAATCGACTTCGGTTCGAAATCGGTTTCGCTTATAATTAATCAGAACCAAATGTAAAATGTACAGTGAAGAAGATGTCATTTAATTCATCCCTGTTTCAACACAAATTCCATGTGATTTGTAAATGCAAAAATTAGTCGAACAAATATTACCCAATTCAAACCTTTGTGACTTCATTAGCCCAGAAGAGTTCAAAGCGGCAGACCTATTTTAAGCAATGTAGCCTATTTGCGAGATTTCTGCAAGTCATTGTCATGAGTACGATTTGCAAATACTGACCAACCAATGACCAGAGCAACTCATAAACACCCTAGTATTTTCCACAACATGAAATTACACCACTAACTAAGATTACATTTCCATGCTCAAACATAATCTAATATAGAAAATGTGATTTGAAATGCTCCAACAAAATAATTGACTCCTCTCAGGAGGGTAATAGTTATGGAAAACTAATGGCCCAATGTTCAGGAAACTTGATGGAAGAGTGTATGGCCAAGGAAGAACCAAATAAAAATAGTAGGCTCAAAATGACAGACTATCACACATTCTAACTAAGGAACTAGAAGGGCATTGAAAGAGCAAAGACTTCAGGGTTTTAAATATATGTTTTAAACTGGTGGAAAATAATGATGTTTCTCCACCACTTAAACTGTACAAAACAAGTTAATAACATTACAAACAGAGTAAAATGATTGGCTAATGATCGGCTGAAGTATTTTGCCTATCAGGGTTCCACAGCCACATTTTCAAAGCCCATACTCAATAACTTTGAATGAGTTTCACATCAGATGGGGAAACATTAATCGAAAACCCATAAAACATGTTACCTGCAGCTCATTACTCAGTTAATTATTTATCATATCTCATTATGTTAACATCTTGTATAAAGGTCATAAAGAAAGCTAATAACATGATGATTTCCCTCGACGATTAGTTCCATTGCTCTTCGATTCTCTCATTACTTATTGTATTATTGTCATTATACTGTTTCTCATTACCTTCTCTCATTACGCCTGCTATCATTTTGTCAGAGGAGAATTCCCATTTCCAAACGGTCTCTGTCTGAAATTAGACTCCTCATATTTGCATGGTGTTCTGCTTTACACAGAGAGGTGGTGGCTAATCTGATATCCTCCTTTATCTGTTGCCATGAGTTCACCACCCACCATTTTTCTCATGATGGATGGCTGGTGGGTGTGAAACACAGGGCCTTCAGAGGAATCACTAATGTGACAGTGTAATACAATCAGAGCCATCACTTGCAGACACGACTAACACATTTTCCATAACATCAAGCCATTCTGCCTTTTCTTAAAATGCATGTAATGTTTAGATCAAACTATCCATCACATCATCTACTTTAACAGTCTTCCCCTTTCAGATAAAATAATTAAGGGAATCAAGTGGCTTAATGGATAGGGTTACCTTCAACCAACGTCCCCTGTTCACTTCTGTCAGAGTTCTTTGTCATACTCTCCCCCTGTTAAATATTGCATAAAATAAGACCTGTAGCAAACACTCATTAATGATATATGTACCATATTTTGTCGGCGTGATAATCTCCACACATTAACACCACTTTATAATTCTTGAAGTAAAAAAAAGCTAACGTTAGGCTAGAAATTAACCACTTCACGGTCGCATGGCTGCTAAGCTAAAGGCCCGCTAATGTTTAGTGTGAAGATGTTCAGTAGTTCATTAGGTCACTTACAACAAAACCAGTTTGACACATAGAAGATTCGGACATTCACGAGTGGGATCATTGTTTACTGACATATATTATGTAGTAGAACTACATGAGAATCTCTTAAGCTTTTGTTCATCACAGATATTTCAGGCATCAAACCACAACACAAAAAAAGGAGAAGTTGTAATTTCCAGGTATAGGATTTATTTACTATACTATATTGTATACTGTTGGTAGTTCAATAACCCACACAATCTCAAAAACAATAAACCCCTTCAACCCCTCTCAAGCCTAATGTCCCCTTATGTAAAACCTTGACATATTTGTTGTCCTGCCAGTGCTGGCTTATACATGTTTACCCCTAGGGCTTACTGTGCTCACTAATGACATTGTGTAGTCCCACAAATATCTATACTGAAAGGACAATGAAACACAACTGTATTTCTCCTGAATAGTAGCACATCGCATTAATGTACCTTGTGTGTAATATTGTATGTACTGTACTATTCACATTTTAATGCTGAAAAACAATGACAAAGTTCAAAAGGGCTCTATGGTTCCAATTGAACTTGAACCCCTTGATAGTTTGGGAATTTGGGTAAAAAATAAATCACAGGCTCTGAAGTTTTGGAAAATAAACGAAAAAATACATAAGCCTTTGAAGTGCTTGAATTTATATATTTTGTGCGCATACAGTGCAGTTAAACATTGCGGGTTTAAACGGAAATGTAGTCTCGAGGAGGAGTTTAAAAAGTCAGCTAAAAATACAGCAAATCTCCAACCCTAACCCTAATTGACATTTTTCCAAATAGGGCAAATTAGTAAAAGCCAATTTAACATGTTTGCGTTGTGAAATCCCATAATGTGTACAAAAATAGATGAATATTGGAGAAACTATATGTGAGTAATTTGGAATCGCCTTCCCCTATGAGGTACGATCCATTGTTTGTGAATCAGCCATTTCTTTGCAATTTTGCATTAAGTTTGGGAAATGTTTTTTTCACCTAAACAGAATGGATCGGTTGTGTGTCCAAACTTGTTGTTAAGATTTTAGGCTTGGTTTGCCACCAGAAAGATTCAGCTTCATAATTCGCATGGAGATTAGCAGAATCCTCTGAGTACATTCTAGCCAGTGATCTCTCTGTGTTACTGTAAGCCTCGATCCACAAAGGAACAACTGTGTCTGAATGCTGCCCAACATAAACAGACACACATTATGGCCACTTAAACATTCACAATTGCACACCAATGAAGATCAGGACGTTAAATCCTTTGAACGTTTATTGGACTGAAAGCGGGATAATCAACCAATTCAGCCAACTCTGTCTGACCTTTTTATGTGATGTTTGCCCGTGGAAAAGACATGTCTGATTTGGAATGGAGATTCAGGTGTGACGCCTGCCATGTGTGTTCCCCATCTCCCAGTGGAGGCCAGTGCTTTACTTACAGCCCTTCAGGCACAGGCTGAATGCTGTTTAAACAGTGCTGGTTGAGCAAGTACAAATGGCCCCATCAGCTCCACAGTGATGCTCACTTTGATGAATGAGCAGAGGTGTAAAGTATAGATTACCATTTGTTGTTGTAGTATCGAAATGGCATGTAAGCATTTCCCTAGAGAGGCTTTGTACTACAGCTTCTCCAGCGTGGCTATGTGCTTTTTTGTGTGTATGTTGTTTTAAAATTCTGACACATACTAGATGTCTACAGGGGGAGAATCTATACAGTACTTACATTCCATCTCTCTACTGTCTCACTGTTTCCCCCATATACACCTGACAGAGAGCTGTTTCCTTCATTCTGTTTCATTCTTTTCATTCCTTTAGTGTCAAAAGACATGAGAGAAAACTTGACTGAAGTCTGCTGCTTGAATAACGCACACTGCCCAAATATGTTAACAATTGGTTGCACACTACTGTGTCAGCTTACAGAACCTAGGCATGTTGAAGTTGAATACTCATGACCTCTGGAATGTAATGGCATCAGAATACTTAATGAAAGCAACATTTTAAAGCTGTTGGTTTATGAAAATCCAGCCACCAAATCCACCTATTCCCTTTAACCAACTGAACTTCCCATCTTCTCTGGTGTTTGACACTTTAAAAAATCTCTTCTACTCTACATATCCAAACACTATAACCCTGCTTCTCTCCTCTCTGTGACCCGCTGCAGGAGTGTGCCTGGTGCTGGGTTGCATGATCTTCCCCAACGGATGGGACGCCGAGGTGATCCGGGACATGTGCGGGGAGCATGCCGGGAAATACTCACTGGGCGATTGCTCGTACGCTGGGCCTATATGCTGGCCATCATGGGCATCCTGGACGCCCTCATCCTCTCCTTCTTGGCCTTCGTCCTTGGCAACCGGCAGACAGATTTCTATCTTGATGATTTTCAGATAGACAACAAAGGTTAGTGGCGAAAAATCTGCAATCTTACAAATTAACAATCCAGGTGACGTGAAAATGTGGGCAGCATTTTTCTTGTATTGTAGGTTAGAACTTTGTTGCGATACTTGCTATAAAAAACATAGCAACACAGAGGTCCATTATGTAAAAAAAGAGGCAATTTCAAGGGTTTTGAGATGACGTTATTTAATCCTGCAAAACCGCATTACCTAGGCAAATAAATAGTTTAAGTGAAGGACATCAATCCACCCTGACGTCATCCCTTCGTTGACTTTGCTGTTCTTTATAATACATCCAATGACTGTCTCCTTTAATTTATAATAGGCAACTAGATGCAGCTATCCAAATGCAAAACTGACGCTATATTGGTACATGGAGAATAATGGTTCAGACCAAGCCGCCGTATTTGTTCAGGTGAGATTGACAATGCGATGCATAAACCTGATTATTAAATCAGAAAGGGAAAAAAAGATCACAGGAAAAAAAACGCAATGCCCGGTCAATCTTCATGTTATTTGTAGGTCACTGTGAGCCCATTAAAAGGAACACCAGTTGCAATGACTGCACTCCAACCTGACCTCAGTAACTCCAACCAAATTGCTTTCGGTGCTGTTTTCAAGAGCGGGAGGACGTCCTCCAGAGGGTTTCTGACAGTTTGCATGATCAGGGCCCTTCAATTGCATTGTTTCAGCTATATGAAAAGAGAAGAAGAGAAGGAGGAAGAAAGGAATGCTAAAAGAAGGTAGTGGACGGGCAAGAGTAACAGATACAATGGCAAAAAACAAAAGGTCTTCTTACATAAGGATTATGTGTTTGATTTGACTCAATAAACCCAACGAGCAACAGCAAAGAGGGTGAAAGAGATATTTGACATAAGACAAAGTAGACTGAGAGATGTACAGACGGATAGAGTAAAGGCGAGGGGGAGTGAGATGGAGAAAAGTGACATAAGATGTCTCGGTTCTCCGACGGTCTATCTCCCTAATGGTTTCCATGGTAACTGGAGATATTCCAGAGCGTGGGCGTGTCTTTTCTGTTTTTATCTGATTAACCTCATTGACAGTCCTCAGTGATTTGACACAGCTAAAGATCTTGTGTTTCGCTCACATTTCTTAAGATAGAAGTAAATGTTTCTATATCAACAAAACTATGGGAAAACCTGTGGACAGACCATGAAAGCTGAATTAGGTAAATAATTGGAACACATGTGTGGATTTCTTCAAATATACTGTAAAAATATCAAATGAACCAACCACGTAAAACACATGAAAGAGATTAAAACTATGGACTAAAGCTAGAGAAGTTGAAAATGAGTGTTTTAGTGATGACTTTACTCATACTTACACAAGCAGATTCATGTTTTACACACATTTGCACTTTTTCTGCTCTTGCCTCACTGTGTTTATGCCAAAACATTTCTTCTCTTTTGTCGTTGCAGATTTTGCTGTGTCAAGGGTAAGTTGACTTTTGCTTAATACATTTTTCATGTTGGAGGAATATGCTTTTGTTGAGCCTCATTAGCTTTGGAGCGTTTTCACAGCGCACATTTTTGTTTTGGGGACAAAACACCTCAGAGGACATTATGCTTTATTCTGCTTTTACTTCGTACATTTTCCTGCTCTTTCTGACTTATGTGCACCTTGAAAGCTTGAGCAGGAAAGACTGCTCTGTTACTATGACAACCAGTATCCTTGAGCTGTTGTCATCACATCCTAACTATGACATAATTGCACATTTAACCTGTTAAGCCCTGAGCCTGTTTTTCAGGAATCAGGCTCGAAAATGACATTCCCAGAACACATTATTTTCTCAAAGCAATGATAAACCTGTGAGTTGGATGTGGAAAAGTCAGAATCAATATAGTTTTTTTTATTTTAAAGTAAATTCAGATTGAACACAGTAAAAAACTGTAAATGATAGTGTCCGTCCAAAAAAAAAACATTACTTATAGTGAAAACCACCCTTGAATGATGGGATAGTAGACTAAAAGCTTTAGGAATCCAAACTACAACATATAATAAGTACCCTGTATCAAGATTGATGCAAAACAAGTGACATTTGACCTTTCTAGAGAGATTTAGAAAAAGAAACCCACTTCTGGGGTGATTTGGGTGCATTTTCCATATCTCTGGCCCCCTGGTTCGATTTTGATGATTGACATCTCTTTTAAACCATTAAAGCCAATAGAATCGAGGGGAAGTTCCTAAAATCCATCTAAATATTACTCATTGGTGAATAGAGTGATGCGTTGCCAGAATGCCCCGGAACCGGAAGCTGCGATACACTCTGGTGGCTATCATAGCAGCTAATAAGAAAACTCCGTTATTGACATAAAAATGGAAGGATGGATTATCAGTAATCATTTCAAAGTGACACAGACACATTGGATTAACCTGTGGATTAACCTTCAGCAGCGTTTTTATCGTTTTAATGCCATTAAACACGAGTTTTGATCAGAATAACAGCTAAGGTAAGACGATGTCCCGTGAAAGCTCCGTAATGCTAAGTGTTGTTATGTCTGTTTTCGCTTCCCCTGTCGCGAGTTCTGATCGCTCAGTGATGATAATTATTTCTGGAATCTGTGGAATCTCAGTTTGCTAATTGATTTATTGTATGCGCAGTTACAATAAGTAATAAGGGTATGTTTACCGTGAGTTCTGTGCTAAGTGCGTATAATTCTTTCACTCAGGGCTCATTTTGACGCTTCTTGTGAGACTTGTGTTTTGTTTCGGTAAAAACGGTTCATGTTGTCAGTTAGCTGAGTTTCTTCCCGTTAATCGGGTATGACACATTAATAGGGTTTTAACCTGTTAAGCACCGCTTCTTTTTTTAAACCCACAAAGCTAGCGCTGAGCCTATGAATTAACGACGAGCGAAAACATGCTAATGCATTACTGCACAGAAACTCACTCATAACACCCTTATTACTTATCGTAGCTGCACGCCCAACCCATCGATTCGCATTGTGAGATGACACAGAATCGATCGGTACATACATCATCACTCCATGATAAGAACTCGCGAATATATTAACAAGAACAGACATCAAAACATGTGGCGCTAGGTAGCTAAAAACCACAACATGGCTCACCTTTGTCGTTGTCTGGTCAAAAGTGGTCCTTAATGGCATTAAAACGATAAAAACGCTGCTGAAGTTAATCCATAGGTTAATCCAATGTGTCTGTGTCCCTTTGAAATTATTTCTGATAATCCATAAGCAATAAAACTGCTTTTCCGTTTCCAGATGTCAGAGCGAAAGATAGGTTCGCTCTCATGCAAAACTGCATGCGCATAGCTCTCATTTCTCAATGGTAAGGTGTATGTGGAAATTTCCCTTCAATTATATTGGCTCTAATGGTCAAAAAGAGATGTCAATCACCAAAATCGACCAATGGGTTCCAGAGAAACGGTAAAAACGGCCATTTCCACCCAGAGTTTTTTTTGCTAAACCTCTCTAAAAAGTTCAAATGTCACTTGTTTTGCATCAATCTTGATACAGGGTACTTATTATATGTTGTTATATTCCTAAAGCTTTAAGTCTACCTTACCATCATCCAAGGTTAGTTTTCACAGAGGCGCGGGAAGGTATTTTGAGTGGGGGTGCTGAGGTGCTGGACTCCAGAGAACACTATTACGGGCACTATAGAGCACGCACAAAAGCACTCCCCACACGCAAACACACAGTACACCCGCGACTGTTACAATGAAGGCTCGATAATCAGATCATTGCATATAGGCAGGGGTAAAGTGCTATTTTTTACGAGTGGGGAGCGGACCTCACCTCCTCTAGGGGGGTCCGGGGGGATGCTCCCCCTGGAAGATTTTTTTTAAATATTGAAATTAAAAGCATCAATCTGGTGCACTTTGAGAGCAACATTAAGAGATCTATGGATACATCTCTCAACACCCAGATGAAACACAACTGTAAGCAGATGTTCTTTTTCTTTATGGATTACAAATCACTCCCCTTTCAAACTGTATTCTTGTTTTACTGCCATATAGTATTTCATAACTGTTTTTCCTATATTCTCTTATTTTTTTTATAACTATAATGATCATATGAAGGTGAGCCGCGGAAATAATCTTTTGAATAATTTGTGACCAAACCGTTTGAGACCCACTGAGATAACTTAGACTAAAGTTAACTATCTAAACACTCTCAGTCTGAGAGGAGAGCTCTCCTCCAGCTTGTTGTGGAACAAACAGCTCTGTATTTCCGTTAGTGCAACACGGTCCCTGCTGCTGGCACCGGTCCCTCTCTCTCTCTCACACACACTAAATGCGCTATTTCCGCACGCGCACGCACGCACGCACGCACGCACACACACACACACACACACACACACACACACACACACAGAGCCGAGCTTGAATGACACAAGCACACAAGCACACTTTTATTTCCATGCAACTCTCTGATTGGTCTGGTGTCTTGCCTCTGTTGCATTCACTGAACACGGGAAATTACAGTCCTGCCGTCCTCTCTAGTGTCTTGATGAGGTTCACGTAAAGCACGGTTCATGTATTATATTATTGAGGTAGAATTGTCCGGGGCTACAGACAAAATATTATTTTACCAACAATGTGGAATTTATTGGCTACATATTACACAGATTATGCACAGCGGGAGCAGCAATAACCGTCAAATAATAATTCAGACAGGGGAGCTCCGCACCCCCTGCCTGCCGCTAGGGGGTGCTGCCGCGCCCTCAGCACCCTCCTTCCCGCGCCCATGAGTTTTCACTATAAGTAGAAAATAATTGTTGGACGGACACTATCATTTACAGTTTTTTTACTATGTTCAATCTGAATTTTCTTTAAAATAAAAAAAATCTATATTGATTCTGACTTTTCTACATCCAACTCACAGGTTTATCATTACTTTGAGAAAAAAGATTATTAATTTTCCCCTTTTAGAAGGGAAGATATGGTCATTTGTTCTGGGAATGTCATTTTCTAGCCTGAGACCTGAAAAACAGGCTCAGTGCTTAACAGGTTAAATGTTAAGAAGCCCTGAGATACAGTTTTGTGACGAAAAAAACCACAGCCCCCAATACCGGGGGCTCTCGGGCTTAACAGGTTAATCGTTTTCAATACTATTATTGTGATCTGACTTATTCCTTACCTTTTTTAAAGTTTGCAAATGTGTTGTTAATGTACAGTATACAGTATGTCACCTTTTCTGTAGCTAGGGATGGGTACCGAGCCCCGGTATTAAACGGGTCCCGGGGCTAAATTATTAAAGACCGTGGTACCGTTAAGCTCCAACGTTATCGGTCTAAAAAATCAAAAAAATATGTCTTAGCCTATGTATTATTGCTACACAAACATTATATTGCAGTTTTAGTGTCACCAACTCCGTTTCTAATATGCAAAAAGACTGCAAAATGCGTCTATGATTATTTTGAGTATTTTCGATCCGCCTGTGTGCGAGGGGGTGGGGCAGTTTACACACACGCGGCTGCTACATGTAGCAACACACATATGGAGGAGATGGCGGAGAGAACGCGATCTGATGTGTGGTTAAACTTTACCCGTCTCGATGCTCGTTACCAAAAGTGCAATAAGAGTTTAGCATGTAAGGGCAGTAACACGAGCAATTTTTCTAAACATCTTGCAAAAGTGCACCACATTCAGACGGAGGAATGCACCATTTTCGACTGTCTTTCTAGTAGCTCTGTAGCCCCATCCACGAGTAACGTTTCCACATCAGGTGTTATGTATGCTAGCAGCAACACACGGAGTTAACTACATTATACAAACATGGGTTAATGATTAGAGGTAACTGAGTTATTTAGTTTGTTAAAGTTTCAGCTATTCTGTTTACAGTTCTGTCATTAAATTATTTAATACGATTTGTTAAAACACTGTTTTTTCTTTTGATGTGAAATATTATTTATTTAATTTAAATACAAAGTAATGTTCATTTTGTTCACAATTTGTTTAGTTAGTTTACCTCATTTTTCTTCTCCAAAAGAACCGATAAAAGTACCGTTAAAAGACCGGATCGATAAGCGGTATCGATAAAAGTAGTAGTACCGTTAAAACCTTAACAATACCCATCCCTATCTGTAGCCTACATAGAAATAAATGGAACAGCAGCTTTACCATCTATAAAGCCCCTTTCAGACACAACGTGACTTGTGCTAGCTTTTCAGTTAGTTCAGCGCTCATCTGAATAGGTATACGGAGAAGTTGGGGAAGAGAAGAAAAAGGCAGAGTTTACAAAACTTCTAGCGATCAATGTCATTTTGTTGTTGCCAGCAACAAGCTATCTGTTAAAACACACCTGATAGAGTACCTAACCCTGTATGCCTACTCAGTCAGAAATGTGTTTCCAAGACAGGGCTTTCCTCGATGTCTCAATACAGGGCAAACCTTGTGTTGTACAGTTCAGGAATAGAACACATAAGTGAATTTCTTCATAATTTGTTTGTCTGGTGACTTGTTTGTAATGGCCTCATGGGTATTAGTCACAGCGCTTTGCTGAGCAAAAATAGTTGTTGCGTGGCACAAGCCATTGGGAATGGATTTCAGAGCACAGTAGTGCATAGTGTCACCTTTTATCTGCAAGATCCTTAAGGCACCCAACAGGGATATTGTCATTGGTTATTTAAAAATAGGTTCAAAAGGGTCCCTATAATGCCATCTGTGCTCCTACTTTGAAATGTTTACCTGATTTATGATGTTCGAAAAGCTCTTTATTTTTCTCATACTGCCTGTGCTGCAGCACCTCTTTTCACCCTCTGTCTGAAACCAGAGCCCAGTCTGCTCTGATTAGTTAGCTTGCCGGCTCTGTTGTGATTATTTAACCAAGAGATGTGTGGGAAATATCACATACTATATATTGGAAGGTAGCCAATAAAAGTGTGAGTGTTATATAGTGATGTCATAATGTCACAGCGTCAACAAAGGACTCCATTGGAGGTGCTCCTTGCAGAAGGGGATGTGTGGAGAGAGCTTTGGGATTTTAGCCTCTGCAGGCCATTTATATGCACACAAACACTACAAAAAGGGAAAACTCCCCCAAAATAGCGCCCCTTTAAAGTTACATTTGTTTGGGCTCTGACTCACTATTTGTCTTGTTTTTGTTTTCTTCAGATTGAAGTGCGGGACAGAAGAGAGCCGAGGTATGGAGTACAACGTCTTCACTGAGGGCAACAATGGCTCTGGACAACTTCATTCCTATTCTCTTCTCTTTACTCCATCTGTTTCTTTCCCTCTCTTTTCTTCTGCCCTTTTCTTCTCTTATCCCCAATGATCAGGATATCACCCAATCTTAATACAGACACCAAGTGTACAGGATTCTGTAAGATAACAAAAATACAACTAAAGACAATGGGATAAACTAAAAAGATGAAATTAAACCAAGTTGTACAGTGCATTTAACACTCAACTTTCTCAACAAAATAGGTTTATGGCATCCTCTCAGCAAAATGTCTTGAACAAATTCATAAGAGTTTTTCTTCTCCCTGTGCAGGATGCATAGTATCTGTTTGTGACTGTACCTGACATAGAATTCATGAATTAATTTTTAATATTAAATTAATCTTCTTTTGTTCTTGCATGAGGCCCGTTAAGTCCAATAATAATGGAATTAGTCTATAAAATAGCCAACATGTTTTACAGTACTAATACCATAACAGAAAATAAAGTCATAGACATATCAAAAAAGTATTATTTATGTAGCATTGTGACATCCCAACAATAATACCAAGATTATATTTGCTCAAAGAATTACAATGTACAATGATGTAGCACCACAATCAACACCACCCCTATCAGTGCTCGTGATCAAAACATATGAGTTGAATAATGCGCTGAAATATTTGTCCCTGCTACAGACAAACAAGACAACACAGAAGTGATTGGCTTGGCACAGCTAATGGGAGAACTACTGTAATAACCAGGAAGTTACGCTACTTCATATACAAAAAAATAGATAGATACTTTACTCTGTTTGCCGCTGCCGCTATGAGGTCTGTAAGTCAACATGTCAACTATGAGCACAGTTGATGATGCCTCTGTAGGCTATGGCTATTTTCCAAGCTGGCCTCATGCTGATTCTAATGATGCTGTCCATGCAGGCTGCACAGACCTTAGCATACATCTACCAATCATCTTAGAGTAGGAGTGGTGGGCCCTCATTCACAACGTTTATTTCACAAGCATTAGAGCAACATCTGAAATGGTATCTATAGACTTCATCCAGTTGGTATTGTGAGAAGTATATGTTTTGATATGTACATGATTATTTGAGAAATCTGTGCACCTGCTGAAAATCAGCATGGTGTTTTTTTTTACTATCTAATGGCATACATGGTGGTAATGTCTGTCATAGTATATAATGTGATTTTAGACATCTACTATAGTGTGCATCCCTTATATGGGAATTCCTTAATGGGCCCTGGACCTAGAGAAATCTAAGAAAACGGAAATCACAAAGAAAAATGCCCTGAGGACTGAGCGGTCGCATCAGGCTGCCAAGCATCATTACCTGTGTGATCATTGGTCTGGTGTCCTCTCCGGGTACTCTGTTCCCGAGGACTTGAGGATGAACTGAAAATTAACCTTAACCCTGATGAGCACATATTTGTACTACTCCAGGTGCCTCTAAGAACTCTTGATTTAATTCAGAAGTGGTGCAGAACCAGCAAAACAAGTAGTGAAACTGTAGTTATTTTCTACTAAAGACTACACACTCAGACTGAGCTCTAAAGATAGATGGTTGTCAAGCAGATTTGAGGTCAATTCAGTTTCAAGTCGTGCAATTTAGAAGAAAACATTTAGAATATCGTTTTCTCCCTTGTTATTTAACTTGATCGGGGAGACTTTTTGATATGTAGAGTTAAAAACATTTGATTTTCCTTTATTTTCAGTTAGATTGGACTCCAAAGCTGAATTCACCTCAATCTCAAATTACAGAATCATTTATGAAAAACAATGAAAAGTTAATAAAAAGGACACTGAGTTGATGAGAAGTCATTTTGAATCTCTAGCAGCAAACAAAGAGTTTGTTAACTATGTAAATGTCATTCATATATCAATGATTTTCATTAAGGTTTTTATCATGCAATATCATGTATTAAGGAATTGTTGGGGGTGGGCTGGGCCGGGGAGAAAGATGAACACTGTCCAGTGACTTATGTTATGATAATAGTTGAATTTCTGTTAACTTCTGAAAAGCAAATGTTGCCAAAATACCATCAACGATCACGTGTTAACATGAAAAAAAAGAAATATTCAGTTTTGGTTTTGTATTACAAAAGAATGATATATTGTCAAGTTCTTCTGATGAGATCTTTGTTTTATGTCTTAACTACAGAATTGTTCCTTTCTCTTATGGTTTACTTAAAGTTTCTGTGTATGTTGGTATGATGATTGCTATTCTGTCACATCAGACTCAACATCTCCGATAACATTCTTGACTCACTAATGGATGACTGCTTGTTGAAAATGTCAATACCCCAAAAATGTATAAAAAGTATATTTATAAAAGTTGCTTGATCATCAACAAGTGGACATTCTGAAAGAGGCTTGTTGCTTTTCATGGATTATGATGACATGCTGATTTTGATTAATAAAATATAAAGTCTAATTCCAATTTGTGAATAGCATTCCAAGTCACCATGATGTTATTGAAACTTTGAGAAGGTCGAATAAAGATATTTTACAGTCAAAAGACGACTGAATCAATGACTCATACATTTAAAGAGATGCATAAAGAACTGCTCTTTATTCACATTATTTTCTACCATAAGAAGGTATGCCTGTATCCATTATTGCGCAGTGTTGTTGAAACAGGACTATTTACGTAATAACCACTGAGCCAGGGCATCCAGTTCTGCTGTAATGTTGAGGGTGAGTCACACAACCAAAAATACCACACAGGGCCACTGCACACAGATGCACACTGAGAGGGTGGCATAGCCTGAGACCGCCTGAGACCGCCTGACTCGAGAATCTGCAGCATGTCAGTAAGTACCTGTAATTCATCAGCTGCTTCATCCTCTGTGTGGTCTGCTTCTAGCAACCACCACATTGCTCACCAAGCAGTGTTATTTATTAAATCCGGTGTTGTGACGAGATACCACAAGGCCGGCACCACTAAAGTATAAAGTTCTACTTTCAGAAACCTCACTGCCATTAGGGTTTGGAACTGACATTAAGGTAAGTTACTTCTTCAACCGGAACCCAGACCAGTTAGCATCAAAGCACAGCATACTGCAGCCAAATCCAAATGATACAGTATTTCATTTTAACATCCAGTAGGCCTACATATTCTTTGCAAAGGATATTTGGCCCACCATGGTATGGAATTTAATATCTACTAGGCAACTGTTTTAGCCCTTGTTTGCAGACCAAAATGGCAGAATAGGTGGTTTGCCATTTGTTCCCAAAACGACATCTATATGCCCTTTGGAGAGCGCCAAACACATGTTGTGAAAAATGGTCAATGATAACTGTTAAAGTACAAAAGTGATTTCACATCATGCACATATTGCCTGTGCGGTATATGCAATGACAAAATGTTAAACTCACTAGTCAGTATACATAATGAATGAATGTGTTTTCCATACTTGAGGCTGTCCTTAGGCTGAATGCTAATTTAAGCATGCTAATATGTTCACAATGGCAATGCTAACATGCGTACATGCAACGGAGGCTTATGTTATTAGTTTTGCAGGTGTTATAAACTAAAGCATTGGATAAGAAGCAACTTTAATTCAGGGTACGGCACTATGCATCCAAGTAAATAATGCATATGGGCATAATGAACATTTTAACTTTTTGGGAATCCCAGCATAAGAATCTTAAAACAATTGTATGCCATTTATCTCATTCTGTACAATGAATTCCTGATTATCTAAAGAAAGTGGAGGATAGGCAGTTCAACAACTAAGAGAGTCACAGAGGCAGGTGTAGATCTACCATAGCATGTTTCTTTAGGTGAGAGTAGGTGTAAAATGGAACTAATGAAAAACATTAGACTTATGTCATAGCATTGCAAGCATCAGTGCTTTGGGAGTCTGTGTGGTCCTCTTCTGCTGCTTTCAGTTCTACTCGACCTACCCGGTTGTTTCCCTCAAGAGGCAAAACATCTTTCATTTGTTCAGAGCCAACCTACCACAGTCAGCCTCACTCAGTTGGAATGTGTTGACTTTGACCTACCACACTGTGTGTCAGCCATTTGAAGGTCTCCTATCATGCAAAATGCACTTTGTTATGTATTGTATACATAAATATGTGTCCCCGGTGTGTCAGGGGACTCACAAAGTGTCAGAAAATAAAACCCTCTCTCTTTTCCTCCTTACCCAAATCTCTAAAAACGGGGCTACAACGGAGCTGATCCAGATATGTGTCCGATATGACGTCATATCTGAAATGTGGGCTGGCTTTACACCATGCTTTACACCCACGGCCCTATCAGAAACATTGCTATCAGAAACAATGCGCGACGTGTTTTGGACGTGATATGGTTTGTGTTTACATTAGCAAGCATCGCTAACACTCAGAGCTAACCTGTAGGCTACTGGAGAGAGCATGTGTAAAAAAGCAGAATATAAAAAAGAACTCACCTTGTCGTAAACCGTCAAGAGAAAAAGCCTTTGACCTCCATACTGTTTCAGAAATAATCCTTGATGTGGTTATTTTTCCACCAGGGAGGAAGGGGGGGGGCGGCGTCCTAGCATCCTCTATTGACCAGCCGCCACTGTCTATAACCATGCATTCCGGGTGCTACGGAGCACTATGCCTGCAGTATAGCCAGAAAATAACATGGATATTCGACAGTCTTAATCAATAATTAATAAATACTAATTAATTGTTAGTTTTTATGATATCTTGAAACAGCAGCTACAGAATGATAACAGTTATAGAAAGCTTGTGCTTAAGGCAAATAAAGGTGGTCAGGCAATGGTAGGAGTTAGGAACTTAAACACCTATTTTAGGCTGGGGAAAAACTGTGGTAAAGGTTAATGAAAAGCAATTTAATGTAATTACTGTCTGTTATAGGATGCAAACTCCAGTCTTCCTCCGTTCAAGTCAACCATGCCAAACAATTGTGGTATGTCAGCATTTGGCATAAATCATGAAATAACTTCCAATATAGACGTATTTCTCACAATACTGATCTACAGTCAAGTCTTGGAATCCCAATCCCACCTAATAGTTTTTCGCCTTTATGGAAACTAGGACCACCTTGAAAACCAATTCAGACACAGGACCAACATGGAAGTGTCCAGTTCTGGTAATACTAAAAACACATCAACAGGGTGATCACCAATAACCACCAAGCCAACCATCTCTGTGAAAGTGTTCCTGTTTGACTAAAAGGGTTGACGTGGAGTCAGTGGTGGTTTCTATCAAGATCCCCTTGGCCACCACAAGTTCCTTCCAGTCCCTTGATGTCCTGTTTGTTTTCCCTTTTGTCAGAGCATGGTGGGACGACTGGTTACTGGCCAGAGGCTGTCAGGAAGGAAGAGACTGACCACAAGCCGTCCGGCGGTAGTCACACAGGCAGCAAAATCAGAATGTGTTTGTGCGACAGAGACCCACAGAGATTTCTTCTATAGGTCTGTATCTTTGACATCATTTTTACTCCTGGAACTTCCTGACCTTGATCTCAAATATCTTTGCCATTTTCCAGATGTCAAACTACCTACAAACCGGGTAAATATATTTGACATACTTTCTTGGTCATATTGTGGTCTTTACATCATACTATATGTACTGCAGCATATGTAAACAGTTTACAGCAGAAAAGGTCCCGTGCAAACCATGACACTGCCGTCATTTATTTACCATGTCAGATGTTGGTTAGTATGTAAGCTTTTCAAATTGCAAAGAAAACTGACTATGTAGAACAATACTTTCTCTCCAAAGCATTTTTGCTTGGACTAAGAGGAAAATACATTTCAAAGTTTGCAATGTTTTAGAATGCAGTGTGTGATAATTCGGCTTGAACCAAGATCCTTCACACAAGGGACAATATCAGCACAAAGAGGTTTTTGACATCATCAGCAGTCATACAAATAGGTTTATCTTATATAAATAGGTTTATCTTATATATCCGGAAGGTTGGTGACTTCATCCTCGAGGTTGACGGCTGCTCCATCTCCCCATCTCCTGAAGCCGGCAACCTGGGTCTCATCCTCGACTCCACCCTTTCCTTCCACTCCCACGTCAAGTCTGTGACCAAATCGGCCTTTTTCCATCTAAGGAACATTGCCAGACTCCGACCGTCACTCTCGGAGTCGGTTGCAGAAACCCTAGTCCATGCTTTCGTCACCTCCCGCTTGGACTACTGCAATGGTGTCCTGTTTGGGGTTCCCAACAAAACCCTGGACAGGCTTCAGTATGTCCAAAACTGTGCTGCTAGGGTACTCACTACAAAGCCGTGGGCAGAACATCACTCTCACCCTCATCCACCTCCACTGGTTGCCGGTCAAGTCCCGCATAACATACAAAATCCTCCTCCTTACCTACAAATCCCTCCATGCCCATGCCCCCCAGTACCTATCGGACATCCTCCACCCACATGCCCCACCCCAGAACCTGCGGTCTTCAGACTTTGGCCTGCTTACCACCCCCCGCACCAAACTGTGAACCTTCGTGGACAGAGCCTTCAGTGTGGCAGCCCCCACCCTCTGGAACGCTCTCCCTGCGGAGATTCGCAACATCCCCACGCTTGACTCCTTCAAAAGGGCCCTCAAGACCCATCTGTTCACCAAGGCCTTTGGCCCCTAACCTATTTGTTGTTTTGTTATGTTTGTTTTGCCCCTGTTCTTCTTTGTAAAGCAACCTTGGATCTCATGAAAGGCGCTATATAAATCCAAGCTATTATTATATTATTATTATGATATAGTCAGCATCTGTGTGTTTCGGGTTGGTGAAGGGGTGATACAACATGATGTGTATGTTAAAGATAAAATTAGTGTAGATGATAAACAGGCTTGCCAAACATATGGTAACCACTGAACCCTTGAAATCATGGGTGGATTACTAAATTGGCCTAAACTGCACAGGCCCCGTGGCCCCAAAGTGTGACCTGGCCTCCAACTATAAAATGTCAAGAAAGATTCTAAATGACAACCAAGAAAGATAAAACAACTTCAAAGAGACACGAAGACTTAAAAGAAATGCAAAACGACCGGTAAGATCCACAAATTAAACATGATACAAAAAGAAAGACTAAAAAAGTGACCACTAAGAGATGCAAAACAACACAAAGAAACTACAAAGACACACTTAGGGACAACAAAGACACAAAGAAACACAATTCAGCTTCAAAGACTGCAAATGACACAAACCCACTAGGTAAAAAGGACTAGTAGAAGAGGTGATGGGGACATTTGTATGTCTGTTCCCAGAAGCCCATTGTGTCATAATCCACCCCTAGTTGGATCCGGCCAACTCACCCACACAGCAAGCGAGGGCTAAGGTAATATTTAGGGACGCATGGGTTCATAGCTTCACTCCAAACACACCTCGCTCCGAAACAAAAGTTGGAACCTGGGAAGAAACCAGGGAACTAAACATGTGGTTATTTTTTTTTTTTCTCTCTTCCCAGCAGTGACGGGAGACTATAAATATTAGCTAGTGAGTACTGGGCCATCACAAGGACTTCAGTGGATAATACAGGACATTCACAAACTGTCAGATCTGAACTGGTGAATCAACTAAAGGTGTAGTTAGTTTAAAGAGATAATAAAACTGATTTTTTAAATCAATTTTCTTGAAGAAATGCTCCATTCAATGGGTAACATTCATGGATGCTCTCTATCACTGGTGTTTGCTTTCTGCTTGGCCCTCATCGTTCTGTTGAGCAACGGATACTCAGAAGCCTCCATGTACAACATGAAAGGTAAGAATGGCTTCTGCTTCGCTGTAGAATTATTGATCAAATAATGTGTCCGTATGTCCCGGCCCAGTCCGGGAGCTTGATACGGTCTGCCTAGGGAGTACAAATCGCCCTTTTTGTTTTTTAAACCAACCCAAACTGGCCGACCGGAAGCTTTGTCCTCGATACCCTGACATTGCAAAAATCCCTGTGGGGCTCTTCAGACCAGATCAGTGATCATATTGACCCCCTCCTGTAGGTGACTGACATACCCCATGGGATTGCCCCAACAGCCTGCAGAAATACGAGAATAAATCACTGTGGACGCTAAATTTAGACATTAATGTGACTGTCCTTCAACAAAAGGGCTTTATTTATTAAGAAGTATAGAATCTGGTTTTGATTTAACCTCCTGTAAATGTATGCCTAGAACTACAAAAGTATGACATGCAGACACAAAACCGATTGACATGTTATTTCTTCCACAGGCATCTGTTCTTATAAGGACAAGCACTACAAACCAGGAGAGACTTTCCGGAGAGGCTGTGACAAATGTTTCTGCCATGACTTTGGCTCCTACTGCTTCGCGTGAGTAGATCATTCCACTAAGGTCATAATAATTTATTTAAAATATGTTGTAGTCCATTTGGCTAGGCTGAATCAGATTGAAATAAAACTTTTAGTTAGTTTTCTATTAAGTTTGCATTGGCTGTGCTGTGAAAAAATATAATTGGTTTAATTAAAATAATGATTTGCTGATGGGCATGTAGGAAGAAGCTGTTGTCTCGAGAGATGCCACTTGTGCTGCAGATCGGGCATTTAGAAGTATTGCTGTCGAACTGTTTTCACATTGACTCGGCACTGATTTACTTTGCACACAGATCCCTTCTCCATTAAGTCAAAATTGCTACATTATTTAAAAACGCATATTCTATCTTCCACCAAGGTGTCAAGCAAGTAATGGAATACCACAGAAGTCATGTTAACCTGTGTCCATTGCAACAAATACCTGTGTTTGCAGCCATAATTGCCTGCATTTAGCTTCACTTCGGGCAATCGGGTCAGATTATGTTCTCACTGTAATCCAACCTACTAAAGTTTGCTTGGAAACAAATGTGAAAACATCTCACAAGCGGTTGTTTTGGTCCACACAAGTCTTTTTTTTCACCAAAGTTCCAATACTGTGTGTTCACAACTGCTAAAACTAACCACACCAGAAGTCAAAGGCAATTAGTTAATTTAAAACGCACATAATCTCTCGTCTCCTAACTCGTCTCTCCTTTACCATTCCAGGCCAATGAAGCCCACCTCATGGCCCAAGGAGTGTCGTCGGCTCAGGACTGAGTGTGGCTACACGGTGGTTTATAAAGAAAACCCACTGGTGGAGTGCCAAGCTTACAGCTGGATAGGATGACATGCTTGACTTTAATTATCTATTTTAAATATGTAAAGATGTGTGTTGTACAAAGTTCATATACTGTGTGTATTTAGTCTAGATCCTGGACAGCATAACCTTGACGATATTCTTGTAATACTTTTTAATGAGAAGTCAAATCAGAGTTTGATGCTTAAGGGCTTATTGGACACAAGTCACAGCCAATATCGCCAATTATCTGTCGCCATTGTTTCCTTTACATCTTGTCTGTTGCTGTGTTTAATGCATGTTTTATGATGGTGTTTTTGGTAGTAAATCAAATCAGTAAATTGTTACAGTACAGCATAGCCTAACAAACATTGGTCACAGATTCAAAGTAAATTCCGTCTAATGATGATCAATTTGATCTGATAGGAAAATAATCAAAACATCGAACTTACAATATGGTGCATGAATGAGAAATGGACATTAACTGTATTATTTTTAGAGTTCATGTAAGAGTATTTTTTTAAATATTGACTAAGGTACTGAGAAAGTTACTGTAATGAGAAGTATTTAGAGAAAGCAATGAACGTAATTTTTTATAAACACATGTGACCATGAAAGTAAACGTAGTCACATAGCATTTACATTTGTATTAAATCAAATAGCAAATATTCAATCGTTCATGTTTTATGAAGTTGCAGGACAGTTTATTTTTGTATTTTATTTGTAATTTAAGGATATTTGTTTTATTTTGTACTTGTTGTTGGATTCTCCTAGGGTTTGGGTTAGCTTTTGCCCATTGATCTGTTTATGGGCAAGCATTTTCAAGATTTTTTAGCCAATTGGGGGCAGCAGAATTCCCTGGAAACACACAAGTGATGTATAATCACCATTTTGAGGGTATATTGCAAACACATTAGCAAATATGTTTGCACAGAATTAGCATTAACACGGAGCCTGATTCTGGCAACATGACGTTTCTTAAGCACCACTTTCTTCATCTGCTAGATGCTAATGGAAGTCTGTTGTTTGCTGCTGGGCATGCGGTCTGCTAGCAAAAAGGCAAAACAGTTCTGTAGAGATGTATGTGCAAACCCTTTCAAATGACACAGTCATTTGATTTTCTGTTAAAGAAAAAACTATTGATTTGTGAAGCATAATAAATGAAACAAAGTATAGTTAATTTCCACCTGTTGAAAGCTGTTTGGAACATTGATTTAAATAAAATTGGTTTGATTTTTCGACAAGGAGCTTTCCTTTTACACCAGCAGGAGGCTCTATGAAAAAACAGGTTTGGACATGTATGGAATTGAAAGTCACACTTGAATAAATCTAAAACAGTGTGTGGGGTAAAGTGTGCCTAATCAGTTTATTTTAAGATTAAGGAGTTTCCTTATCCAAATTGTGTTGGTGTTATATATTGTACATTTGGAATAGCGCTGTTTGACAAATGTGTGATAGAGCTTTATTAATAAAGGTAATTGATGTTTCTGATGTAATCTGAATCTTTATTTGACTTTTGAAAAGCTCAACAAAAAGAAATGCAACCTTAGAGTACACACCATTTGAAATATTGTGTGAATCTTACATTTAAAAAAAACAAAAACATTTGCAATTAACATTCAATAGCACGTAATAATAGCTGCATTTACATTGTTTAAATGTACAAGTTTACATTGGATCGCTTTCTTCACTGATCAGCAGTGTTAGTGAAGCCAGAGAACATCAAATTACACTTTGAAGAGATGCTAAGGTCTGCCAGGTAAAGACTTCCATTCAAAAAGTATAAAAGCGCCCTAGCAGCATAAAGTGCGTAGTGGGGCTTCAGGTGAGTAGAGCATCCTATTCTCTATCTGGTGCTGGACAGCATCACATTGACCAACAATTCACAAATCAACTCAGTGAAATACAGTCTTCAAAACAGCCTGTCCTTCTACAAAAAACGACCAAATAGGTCGATTGTTCAGCAGCTTATTACGACCCATAGTCACGTTTTAAAGTGTAGCACCTCTAGTGGTCGTGTAAGAAACAACATGCTCCCGTTGATTGAAAACGCTCCGGTGGGTCCTTTATTCACAAATAACCCTCTCTGTCAATCCTAAATTGTGGGATAGTTTGGCCATTAAAACGCGTTTTGATTCGATTTCTAGCGAGAAGTGTATATTGTACTTTTAGAATCTACGTCCAGTGGATGTGTAGGATCTATAGTTTTATAGATATTACGAAGATGATCGCCTCCTGAGATCGCCAGGAGAACGTGTATATACTACGTTTTCCCCTATTCATTTCTATTGATGGCAGCGTCCATGTAAAGTTGGCATCAACCCTCACGGGGTGAAAACAGTATTTCCGGTCTCGAAGTTTTCATAATAAAACCGGAAGTATTCCCCTCACTGTCAAATGATTACACAGTGATATCTGCATTACTCATCCACAAAAAATATTATTTTATCCTTGTTAATTACACAACATTGATTGGTTTAAATTGTTTACAGTGCTTTTGTGTTTTTAACCTTCGATTCGGAGAAACAAATAGTTTTTTCGGAGTTTAGAAATTACAGAGTTTCCGAAGACACTACACTACCCAGAATCCTCAGCTATCGTTTGGGACTACAACATCCGCTTTGCTTTACAAACCCCGTGATTAGTCCTCAAGCTCTGTGATTGGATGTTGGAGTAGCAGTGCGACAAGGTTACGCCGAGCGTCAAACAGCTCTTTGAAATGGAATGTAACCACGGCAGACTATCCAAAACTGGACTCGAACAGATCCAGCCCAGACCCACCCCTCCCCCCCAGAACTACACATGCTGGCTATTGTGTTTCGCAACATGTTCTATGGCACGTCTCTACTTGGAATTGTAGTTTTAAAAGACGTTTTCGTATTTCCCATAATTAGAAGTTGACAGTATTAAACTGTGTTTAATACGTTAAGTACTTTGTCAGACTTAATATTTATCTGTTGATACCCCCAAAGTTGTTTTCTTATTCAAAAGAAGACCTTAACTTAAAATATTCTTTAATGTTTAAATAAAGCCTTATTAGTTTGTCTGTTTTGCACATCCTCCTGTTAATACCTTTGGACGTCCTCCACTAGCTGTTTTATTGTAGAGATCACTTACAGTATCTTCTTGATATTTTCTATTCTATATTTCTATCATGCCTTCTACTTTCCCCCTAGTTTGTATGTAGGCTACTCTTAATATTTAAATGTTTTCATCAAATAAAACGTATTCAACAACTAAATTCAATAACTTGCTTTAACCACTAGGCGACGCAGGTTAAAAAAAGTGGTCTAGTTAATAAAACATAATATCAAACATAATATTACTATTAACTTTATTGTGAAATTAAAACAGAACGGTAAAGGAAAATACAGTTTCAGTCTCTCAATTTGAAGTTTATGCATTGTACCATGAACCTGTATAGACCTGTAACAGTCAACTGCATGAGGAGTTGGAAAGGTAGTTTCTGAAGATGTTACAAATAACACACATCATACAATGCCATAATAACTTTGTATTATTAGTGTAGGACACTTATGTATGTATAACATCTGAAGATGTGTAGTTTTATTCATGTTTTCACATAATTGTACAGGATATTGCTATAATATTTCACATATTGTAGTTCTATATAATTACAATATTATAGCTGATAATGTATATATATATATATATTATATATATAATGTCATATATCAGATATTAATGTGTATACACATGGAAAACATCACAAACAGAAAGGTATATTCATCATTTAATGGTAAGCTATTGAAATTGTGATTCCATAGATGTGTCTCCCATCGCCCAAAACCCCTGACTATTCTCTCAACTCAGTATTTACATTCTTATATTCAAATAAAATCAGTAATATCTTTAAAAATACAAGTCCCTTTCTATCAGCTGTGCTGTAAATACAGCCTATTTACCAATTGGATGAAATATAAAAGTCAGCCGAATTAGTGTTGATATTGCAAGGAGACGTATTGTGTGAAAAGAAATGGAAGATGTTGTGCTGATATATTTATGATCCACGTCACGTATTCAGTTTTGGCGGCATTTCTTCCAGTTTGTCCAAAGGTCTTCTCATCAGGGCTCTATAAATAGAGAACTACGGCAAATGTGTAATATTTAATGCAGCCAAACCATGTATTACAATGCCGTTATGTGATGACTTCCAAAGAGAAAAGCAAGCACACTCGGAATAAAGTATTATTTTATTTTTTTAAAATGTTTTCAGATTTCATATCACACAAACACCATATCCCAACGTGCATTGCGGCTAAAACATCCAATCGCCGAGCTTCAAGTACGATGTTTTAGCCTATCAAAACCTCTGAAAAATGTGTCTCTCAGAATCGGAAGGGAAAAACCTATGGGAAAAACACAAAAGCATTGTACACCATTTAAACCAATTAATGTCGTGTAAAGGATAAACTGATGTTTTTTAGTGGATGAGTACTGCAGATATCACTGTTAAATCATTTGATCATTGGTTTTATTATGAAAACTTCGAGACCGGGAATACTGTTTTCACCCTGTGAGTGTTGACACTAACTTTACATGGAAGCTACCGCATATACACGTTATCCTGGCGAGACCTCAAATCATCTTCGTAATATCTATCAAACTATAGATCCTACACATCCACTGGACGTGGATTCTGAAAGTACAATATACACTTCTCGCTAGAAATCTAAGCGTTTTAATGGCCAAACTATACTACAATTTAGGATTTTCCAGAGAGGGTTATTTGTGAATATACGACCCACCAGAGCGTTTGCAGTCAACAGGAGCACTAGAGGTCGAAAACTCTAAAACGTGATTATAGGTCGTAATAAGCGCTTGAACAATCGACTTATTTGGTCGTAATAAGGGCTTGAACAATCGACCTATTTGGTTGTATGAGTTGGAGGACTTGTTGCTTCAAAATGGTTCTGCTGCCAGAATCTCGCTGTGAGGACTTCTAACAGGATGTCAGCCAAGGGTGTTGGAGACACTGTGCAGCGGTGGCCCTCCTCTCTGGATGGAAGTCCAACATGCGAAGAAGGAAGTTTGAAAAACCAGCGGCATCCTCCAACAGGAAGTTGTATTTCTCCACCAGAACGTCGTAGAGTCTCCAGAGCTTCAGTGGGCCCACACGACGAAGATTACCTAGAGGAAATGCAACCATAATAGGGCATCTCTGCAATTTTAAAATGAATCAGTAGGGCAATATCAGGGGTGTACTGGTAGAGAAACTAGGGGAAGGGGGTTTATACAGTATATATGACAGGCAGTTACGGTTTGGGATTGGGAGACTGTCATTGCGTATAAAACATCACAACTCCAATCCGGAATTAGAGGTGTCCTTTTAGTTGAGGGTCTCACCATTTTTTCAAAGAAACTGCATTGTCAATATCTTTTTGAGGGAAACACATTTTTCCCTTGATACTCTTGTTTTGGCACATCACAAATATGTTTCTGACTTCTGTTTGGGTCCCACGTAAAACCAAAAGACAACAAGTTTTCTGTAATTCTAAAGTCTGTAATTGAACAAACCCCTAACACCATATTCTAAGCCGAACCATGATCTTTACTTACTTATTTTGTTGTATTTTAACTAAAACTGTTAAGCACAAGTTTACAACTGTGACCCTCAGTAGGATGTTTCTTGGTTGTAATGACCAAGAAAGCGTCATAAAGAGACAGTGCCAGATGACCGGTGAAAACGTTACAGATTTGTTGACGATCCACCTGCCCACCAATAGGGCAACCTAACAGGAGGCCCTGGTTTGCAAGATGGTCATTACAAATCTTGATGATATTATTTAATGTGAAGACGTGCTAGCACACAACATGCATAACAACTGCAGACTTACCTCTGGGGCTGAAGTACTCTGCAGAGTATTTACCCGACAAGGCAACAACTGGCGGAATTTGACCAAGCAGCTCCATGATCTGGGCTATATGGTCTGAGGGGAGAGAACAGACATGCAAGCATGAGACACACAAGTGTACAGTACACATACGCATACACTGCATCAACAGTTACAAGGCAGCAACAGTGTAATCCTATGTAATCCTGTGTCAGTGTTTGTCACGCCTCTGTCAGTGTCAGCAAACTGTACGAAATGTACCTTCCTCCAGAGAAATGGACTCGCCAGCTTTGGGCTCAAACAGGGAATCTCCAGTGACCAACTCAAAGGCCTGAGAGAATGCAAGAGAAAACATAAAGGGTAAAATGCATGAGTTAGCGTCTATAAAGGACCTAACATGGACTCATCACACAAACACCATCACCAAAACAGCGGCTCTTCTTCCTCCGCAGGCTGAGGAGGTTCAACATGGACTCCAGGATACTCTACAACTTCTACAGGTGCACCATAGAGAGGATCCTGACCTTCTACAGGTGCACCATAGAGAGCATCCTGACCTTCTACAGGTGCACCATAGAGAGCATCCTGACCTTCGACAGGTGCATCATAGAGAGTATCCTGAGTGGCTGCATCGCGGCCTGATACGGCAGCTGCACCGCCCTCAATCGTAAGGCTTTACAGAGGGTGGTGAAAACTGCACAGAACATCACCAGGACGGAGCTGCCATCCATGGAGGACCTCTACTCCCAGCGGCTCAGGAAGAAAGCCCTCCGGATTATAAAAGACCCCCATCACCCCAGCCACAAACTGTTCTGTCTGCAGGTGGTACCGCAGTATCCGGACAACAAACCCAAGACTCACTGACAGTTTCATCCCGCAGGCCATAAGACTACATACAGTCTGAGCTTGCACTATTATTATTATTATTGTTATTTAAAACAACATTTCTGACACTCCCTCTGACCAAGTATAACTTTGAGAAAATTGTTAACAGTTTAGTGTAATTTACAATTGTAAAATGCACTTGTAGGATTCCTCAAGGCCTGGTATTAGGCCCACTATTATTTTACTTTGTAAAGAAATTTGACTTGATGTTTCCCCGAAACATTAAAGTTTATTGTTTTTTCATTTGTTTTTCTTTTCAGAATGTGAAACATTTATTTGATAGCATTTTTAAATTACACATCTTTAAGACATTAAGCCTTTTCCTTTGATTCTTATTGTGGCGCAAATTGCTACAGTGAATGCCATTTAAGGTGGTAACAACTGGTGTAACTGGTGGGACAGTTGGTAAAAGCTTTGTTGAAACTCACAGAACTTTATTATAACTGTAGTCAAAGATACAGTTTGGTTATATTTCAGGAGAAATCCATATACAATGATTCCCACCATTATTTCCATTTGATTAAATGATCTCAAACTGTATTTTACACAGTGTAAACATCATACAGTGTGCTTTTCACTCACCATGCAGGCAACACTCCAGATGTCAGCGGACGGGCCGTACTCAGATCCCAGTAAAACCTCCAGTGCGCGGTACTGACGGGTCTGAATCTCCTCACAGAAATGTTTGTACTTCACCAAGAAAGAGAGGGACAGACATAAAGATCACAATTATATTGTACACCCTCATGTACTATAAATTATTCTTAATAAAAAAAAATCTAGCTTAATTGGAATAAACAAGGCCATCATTGATATTAAGTCAATGCTACAATGCAAATCTTAGTATGCAAATCTTTCAATGATAAGATGTGAGCATTATTTGTGCACCAATCAGAATTAACTTGAGTGCATATGAAAATGTGATGACAGTCACAGGGTTGTTTGCCTATCTTAGTTTCCCATCAAGCAGTTTTGGAGTTTCCTTAGCAAACAAATGTAGCATCCCCCAGGTATTGATATGTCAGACTTTGCTTTAAAATGGCTGTATGTAAAGTTAATCAAGCAACTATCTTCTTATTATAGACACATGAATTTCCAAACATTTGGTCTACCTATGTTGTAAATGTATTATCTCTTCGATTTACACACGGCATCTATTGCACGTCTGTCCGTCCTGGGAGAGGGATCCCTCCTCTGTTGCTCTCCCTGAGGTTTCTCCCATTTTTCCCTTTAAACTGTGGGGTGTCTCTGGAAGTTTTTCCTTGTACGATGTGAGGGTCTAAGGACAGAGGGTGTTGTTTTCTCATACTGATATTCTGCACAAACTGTGCTGTTGTATTTGTTGTAAAGTGTCCTTATTGCAAAGTAGTTTTACTGTATGTACAGCCCTTTGGCTTGACCAAAAATCGTTTTAAAAATGTCAATACAACTTGATTTGATTTGAACTACTGACCACCCAGCAGGAGCTTCCTAGGTCTGCAATCTTCACTGTAAAGTCCTTTAAACTGTAGGAGTTAATCTGCCCTTTCTCTGAAAGAAAGAAGAAATAATGTATTAGCATCTTAGTAAAAATATCTGATGTCATAAGACAGTTTCTCCATGTCTGATATTTGAGATTGTATGCATTTTGCATCTTAAGTTATAAAGAATAATTTGTTTTCTTCCTGTATTAGTTTAGATATCAGTACAACACACTAATATTTACAATATGCGTTTAAAGAGCAGAAGATACATTTGAAACTAGACATTTGCACAGTAATAGGCTAAGAGTTCATCTGCTTTATACTCAAATGTGATGAACCCTGCATAGCAGCTCAGACAGCTCAGCTGGTATCCGTCCAGATTCAAGACTTCACTCAAACAATCTCCAGCATCTGTAGCAATAAGAAAAAAAGTGCCTGTGGACTTGGCCTCTTTCCCATTGAGCACAGAGGAGGAGCTGCTCTCCCCTGTTGGTGCTTTGTGGGACTGCTCCTCCATACACAGCAGGATGTTCTCAGGCTTGATGTCTGTGTGGATGATTTTACACTGCGTGTGAAGATGTTCCAGGCCCTGCAGAATCTAGAGAGAAAGAAACAGCAAAACAGAGACATTGGGTAATGTAAACACATATTTATCCTCTGCCTTCAATTGTGCAAACCCACAGTGTGTTGAAATGTAAACGGTATACACAAAAAATCTCAAAAGGTTGACATTATCAATATACTTTACTTCAGTAGAGGCAATTGTTGATAAGATGGGTCTAGCTACTATCCTGTTAAGCCCCAAGCCTGTTTTTCAGGTCTCAGGCTCGAAAATGACATTTCCAGAACAAATGACCATAACAATAGCTACGGCTGTAACTACGGCCTATGAGTCCCGGATGACCGCCAGATGCGGTGCTTTTAGCACTGGATATGTCCATCACACGCATGCGCAGTTCGAGTACCTAATAACAACAAAGTCACCTGTGACCCACGTGACTACGGCTACATAGGCCGGCGTCACTAGTGGATCGGTTCCCAGAATCTTCTCGCGAGCACACAAGACTTCTGAGTGACCGGAAACTCTGGCGGTAATCCGGGACTCATAGAACCGTAGTTACAGCCGTAACTATCGTTCTATTTCGTCCCTACTGACCGCCAGAGGCGGTGCTTTTAGCACTGGATGACTATACCAACCATATCATGAAGAATCCGAACACAGGACCATGCCCAAAGGATGGGGAGTGGCGACTTTGACCCGGTAGAACCTGGAGAATGTGCCAGACGATGCCCACGACGCCACAGCGCAGATGGTCTCCAGGGACACCCCTCTCAGGGCAGCCCAAGACGTTGAGATGCTCCTTGTAGAGTGACATCTCACCCCTGATGGCGGGGGGCGGCCACTGGCCCCTGCAGGCATGTGAGATTGTATCCACAACCCAGTGGGACAGCCGCTGCTTGGAGAGAGCACAGCCCCTTCTCGTGCCGCCATGGCAAATGAAGAGCTGCTCTGACTGTCGTATATGGGCCGTAGCACCAATATACGCCTCTAGGGCACGCACAGGGCACAGCAACTCAGGCGTGCCGTTCTCCTGTGGGACGTTAAAGCGCACCAGCTGGATAGACCGATTGGAGTGGGCTATTGGAAGCACCTTGGGCAGGAACGCCACGTTCGGCCAGAGGGCAACACCCGAGCCATCGGAGTTCCACCTCAGGCATGTATCGCTCACGGAGAGGGCATGTAGCTCTCCAACTCGTTTCCCTGAGGTCGTGGAAAGCAGAAATGCTGCCTTTAAGGACAGCCACTTAAGCTCCACCTGGGCCAGGGGCTCGAAGGGAGGAGATGATGGGGCATCCGGCAGCAGGGGCAGGTCCCAAGCCGGAGCCCTCGGGGTGCTAGGGGGATGCTGCCGTAAAGCCCCTCTCAGGAAGAGGGACACCGACCTGTGGCACCCCGCCGTGGCACCGTCGACCCGAATATGTCGGGCAGAAATAGCAGCCACATAAATTCAGTGGAGTGGAGTTAGAACGCCCACTGTCTAGAAGGGACTGCTGTCTGGGCAACAGCGTACCTGCTGTCCCAAGGAACATGCACATTCTTGCCCCGCAGTAGGGGTAGAAAGTGCGTGAGTGCAAGCTGCACAGCCTGAAGCTCTAGCACGTTGGCATGGCGTGCACCCTCCTGGGCAGACTACTGACCCTGAACGGTCCTGCCCTGCCGTACTGCACCCCACCCTGAGAGACCTGCACCTATGGTGACGGTCTCCTGGCGGGATGGGATGGCGCCCATGGGCACGCCCATCAGGAGATAGGCCCTGCCCCTCCAGTGTGACCGAGAGTGGAGGCAGCGCTGCGACACCCTGACTTCCCTGCGCCTGTGCCACTTGGCGTCCAAGTGAAGGCTGTTCAGCCACATCTGCATGGGGCGCAACGCCAGCGGGCCCAAGGGCCCAATGACCGAGGCAGCTTGCCCAAGGGCCGAAGGAACTGAATATAAGGCAGCATGTTGCCCGGCCCACGTGGAAGTAGGCATCCCTCAATTCCACGGCTGTGCATGTGCTGTGGTCAGCATATAGAGTGGCAGCACCTTCAGGAATCTGTTGATTCCTCTGAGGTCCAAGATCAGGCGAAATCCGCCGACTTTCTTGCTCACGAGAAAGTACGCCGAGTGGAACCCCCTGGGCTAAGCAGAGGGTCTACTGGCTCGATTGCCTCCTTGGATAGAAGGACGGACAACTCTTGGGCCAGAGCTAGGGCCTTTGCCGGATTGCTGACGACTGCCATTTTGGCCCGGCCGAAGGCTAGGGGCCGGAACTGCGGTTCGTACCCCTGGGTTAAGGTGAAAACCACCCAAGGGTCGGAAGTACAGACAGCCCAGTAACTGAGCTGCTGCTGGAAAAGCAGCCGGACCTGGCGACGAGTCTGCACCAATAAGGACATAACTCGTCCCCATTCCCTAGACATTAGGGCAAAAGCTTACAGTGATGCATCACTGAGGCCCAGCAAAGAAGGCTCAGCCGGCGCCTGCTGCAGAGAGGTAGAGAAAGCCAGTATCAGATGGGAGGGGGAGTTTGCGTGCCGCTGTGTCGTAGGCCCTACAGAGCAGCTCGTTTGTGACCCTGCACTGAGGCCGAGGGCACCTGGCATTAGGAGCCCGAATCGGGGAGGTGATGGCAGGCTCAATGGATAGCAAGCGACCCAGCCCCACCCTCGCCGGATCCTGCCTGGCAGCAGAGTGGGAGAGGGCCCTGGTGTCTCTACAGCCTGCATGAAGCTCCCTGTACTCCTCTGAAGGAGGAACAGTGGGAGTGAAAATGGGCAGGGTTATGCCTGAAAAAGGCGCTAGCCTGAGCCGAGTCGGCCTGCGGAACCTGAAGCTGCAAGCGTACCAGGGCTGCACGAATAATGGCCGCCATGAAGGCGTACTCCGTGCCCTGCAGAGAGCTCTGAGCAGAGGAGTGGGAAGCCTCCTCGGGGTGAGCGGGGCCCCGCCCCCCCCTTCATAGAAGAGGTTTGTCCGGAGCCGCTAGCGACATGGCATCCTCAAGTAGAGGTGTGGCAACCGAAGGAGGGCCAGGCGGCAAGCTAGTAGCCCCCGCACCGGCCCCTGGCTGAAGGGCCAACAGGAGCGACTTCGTCTGCTCCATGACGGCAGCTAACCGACCCACCTTAGAGGACAGCCTGTTTCTAGCACTCTACCTGGGGGGTGAACCCATAGCCATCCCTCCATCAAGTCGCCGGGAACGGTCAGACTGAGCTGGAGGAAGTTGTGACGAGGAGAGGTGCCACCTCTGCGACTCTAGCAACTCTGAGCGCCTGAGGCATGAATCTACAGCTCATGCAGGCGCTTTGCGTGAGATCCTCCCTCAAATGCTCGAGGCCAAGGCAGAGGGGGGCAGCGGTCATGGCCGTCCTTGGGCTCAAGAGAAGCCATACAGGCGCTACATGAATGAGCCAGTCTATAGGTAGCCGGATGCAGCGTAGCCGGGAGTGGGCGTGAGAACACAGCCTTCCCCAGCTACCTGCTGAACGGAAAGAGTAGAGCAATGCTCCTACTCGCCGAAAACAAAGAGGGATGTAACTACACCCACGTTACCGGCAGAGGGAGCGGGAGCGAGAGCACTGCCTTCACCTCGCTGGATTAAATAAAGACGTTTAACAGGACAGCTTAGCCGGGCGGCTGCTGCTAGAATCAAGCAACACGTCTACCAGGAGCGGGGGCAAGAACACTGCCTTCACTGGTTGAGTTCATAACGAATGCCAGGTGCAGCGTACCCGGGAGCGGGTGCGAGAACACAGCCTTTACCGGCTACCAAGCTATCAAGCAGCACGTCTACCAGGAGCGGGGGCGAAAAACACTGCCTTCACTGATGAGTTAAACAACGAAGCTCAACAGAACACGCCAGATGTTAGCCAAGCGGCCGCTGCTAACAATCAGAGCAATACGTTACAGGGAGCGGGAGCGAGAGCACTGCCTTCACCAGCTGAGTTTAAATAAAGAAGCTTTAATAAAACATGCAAGATGTTAGCCAAGCGGCTGCTGCTAACAATCAAAACAATACATTTACCGGGAGCGGGAGCGAGAGCACTGCCTTCACCAGCTGAGTTTAAATAAAGAAGCTTTAATAAAACATGCAAGATGTTAGCCAAGCGGCTGCTGCTAACAATCAAAACAATACGATACCGGGAGCGAGAGCACTGCCTTCACCAGCTGAGTTAATAATGAAGCTTAACAGTACAGGCAAGACGTTAGCCAAGCGGCTGCTGCTAACAATCAAGCGAGATCAGGTCAAACACAAATGTTTAAGACCAGACTAAAGAAGAGAACAGCACAGACCGTAGTTACAGCAGTAACCATGGCCAGTGCTTACACAGCATAGAACCGTAGTTACAGTTGTAACTATGGCCAGTATTCACACAGTTTAGACCCGTAGTTACAGTAGTAACTATGGCCAGTACTTACACGGCTTAGAACCGTAGTTACAGTAGTAACTCTGACCAGTACTTACACAGCATAGAACCATAGTTACAGTAGTAACTATGGCCAGTACTTACGCGGCTCAGAGCCGTAGTTACAGTAGTAACTGTGGCCAGTACATACACGGCTTGAAACCGTAGTTACAGTAGTAACTATGGCCAGTACTTCAATTCAATTCAATTCAAAACCTTTATTTATCCAGGTAAAATCCCATTGAGATCAATGATCTCTTTTTCAAGGGAGACCTGCAGCAGTAGGTTCCACAAGAAGACATAAAAACATAAACAACAGAACAACAGAAGGACATCATACAGCAAAATGTACAGGGATTACAATTTACATATGTAACCACATGTACAGGTACCAACAGCATCTGATTTTGTAGCATCCAACCGAGCTTTAAAAAAATGTAGTGGTACTAGCTTGGCAATTTTCCATTCTTTTTGCAGACTGTTCCATGTTAGTGGAGCTGCACATCTAAAAGCTTTCTTCCCTAAGACAGTCCTAGCACTTGGCACATTTAATAAAACTACAGCATGCGATCTCAGGCAATAAGTACTTTCAATTTGCAGAGAGATCAGGGAGCAGATATAAGATGGTAATGTATCCAACATGGCTTTACTTACACGGCTTAGAACCGTAGTTACAGTAGTAACTGTGGCCGGTGCCTAAAAGTGTCAGCCAACGGCTGCACCCTAGATAATATAATATTGGGAGGATGAAATCCTCTTTAATGGCCACACATGCAGAGCACACAGCACACACAGTGAAGATTGTTCTCTGCATATCATCCTAGTACAGTAGTAGTAGACTAGAGTCTGGTAGGAGCAGTAAATACCACGATATACAGTAGCGCTACTGCAATCAAAACCATACGTTATCGGGAGTGGGAGCGAGAGCACTGCCCTCACCGGCTGAGTTAAATAATGAAGCTTAACAGTACATGCAAGGTGTTAGCCAAGCGGCTGCTGCTAACAATCAAGCAACCAAGTCAAAACACAATGTTAAGACCAGATAATTAGCCCCCGACCCCACGGAATATCGGCTTTAAAATTAGGAATAACAGATGATTTTAGCAGTCAGAACAACTAAAGCAGCAGTGTTACTAAGAACAGAAACGCTAAAGAGTCACATCTAATATAAATATATATAAAAGCATTTATTTTAATTGTGTAGCAGTGAGTTTAACATTTTGGCAGCACTGTTGAGCATTTTGAAAATGTATTTTCATGCCTCTGTGCAAGGCTTAGTCTTTCTATCTTTATAGCCACTGGTGTAAAGTAACTAAGTTCATAAACTCAAGTACTACTTGGGTACAATTTTGAGATACATGTACTTTATTTAAGTATTTCAATGTTTCTTTTGCTACTTTGTACTTCTAATCCACTACAGTTCAGAGGTACATGGTGTACTTTTACTCCACTACATGTATTTAATACCTTTAGTTACTCTACAGATGTGGATGAATGATGGTAAATGTAATCAAGTGTTAAATCAGACTTTAGTTCCACCTGGAGTAAATCCACCAGCTATCCTGCAGTCTACAAAGTCATTCAGACTAGCTGCACCTTCACCAGCTTTGAGAACACTTTCATGATCAATCATTATAAAACATATCATATATATTATTCTGAAATGGACCAATCTGCACAATGACTACTTTTACTGTCGCTACTTTAATACTTTTACTTGAGGAACATTTTGAATGCAGTACTTTTACTGTAACAGAGTATTCCTACACTCTGGTGCTTCTAGTACAAGACCTGAGTACTTTTACTTTTACTGTCGCTACTTTAACTATATTTTGATGATAATACTTTTGTACTTTTATTTGAGGAACATTTTGATTGCAGGATTGTTCCTACATTCTGGTACTTCTACATTAACTCAAGTACAAGACCTGGGTACTTCTACTTTTACTCAAGTACAAGATATATACTTATACCACCTCCGTTTATAGCCTATGAAAAAAACTAATAGAAAACGAAGGCTGAAGATAACGTTAGCAGATAGTGATGCTAGTTTGCTAGTTAAGTTTGCTCAACGATAATATTGCGACACATCACATCACATCACGCTCTGCCACTCCGACAGGGAGCTCTGCTCTGAACACCTGAACGGCCCGTTCACAGACTTCTGGCGTCTTTTTTGTCAACAAGCCGAGGCGCAGCGGCAGTTGCACTCCCACTTGCAGCCATGCTTCTCGTTTTCTCACATGCTCTGGCAGCTAGCGCGTGGCCGCGTGCACGAGAGAGGGGAGGGACTTAGAACGTGCTTGAGAGGAGCGGGACTGCAGGCACGGCTGCAGTGCAGGGAGTGGAAGCAGAGCGCTGAACACACACGGCTCTTAAAACGGCGCTTTTTCACGGGAGTACTTTTCCCCGTCATTCTTAAAGTACCGATACTAATGAAACGGAGGAATCGTACCGTTTTTAACGGCAGGGTATCGCGGTACCTTTCAAGTATCGGTACTCCGTGCAACACTACTTTCCATACTAAATTGAATGAGAGACGCAGCTAAAGCTGGGACTCAAATGCTAATGATAGCTCGGGCACAACGCCACAAGCAGAACTTTCAAAAGAGCATAATAAGGGCAACTTTATAGGAGAGGAAGCCGGAACACTGTCGTCACCAGAAAGTCTAAGCCAAACAATAAATAAGACAGCAATCAGGACAACTTAGCTGGGAGAGGGTGCGGGGACACAGCCATCACCAGCAACAAGTTGACACAAACCTGTCCGTCGAGGCTCTGCACAGCGCACAGCCGGCTACAGCTCCTGGAGGACGCGTTAACAACCCGTAGCTCCGATTGTCAGTCGCGAAGCTGCACGCGGCCAGCTGCTTGCGGAGAAATCCCTCAGATCAAACGTTCAAACCTGAACGCTGTAGGCTACAAGAATGTAGCCGCGGTACTCTCGCGAAGCGAGAAGATGAAAAGGAACCGATCCACTAGTGACGCCGGCCTATGTAGCCGTAGTCACGTGGGTCACAGGTGACTTTGTTGTTATTAGGTACTCGAACTGCGTATGCGTGCGATGGGCATATCCAGTGCTAAAAGCACCGCCTCTGGCAGTCAGTAGGGTCGAAATAGAACTACACTTCTAAAAGGGGAAAATTAATAGTCTTTTTTCTCAAAGTAATGATAAACATGTGAGTTGGATGTAGAAAAGTCAGAATCAATATAGATGTTTTTTATTTTAAAGAAAAGTCAGATTGAACATAGTAAAAAACTGTAAATTATAGTGTCCGTCCAAAATTACCCTTGGATGATGGTAAGGTAGACTAAAAGCTTTAGGAATCCAAAGTACAACATATAATAAGTACCCTGTATCAAGATCGATGCAAAACAAGTGACATTTGACCTTTTTAGAGAGGTTTAGCAAAAAAAACTCCACCTCTGGGGTCATTTGGGTGGAAATGGGCGTTGTTGCCGTTTCTCTGGAACCCATTGGTCTTTTTGATGATTGACATCTCTTTTGAACCGTTAGAGTCAATAGAATTGAAGGGACATTTCCACATACACACCAACATTACCATTGAGAAGTGGGGGCTATGCGCACGCAGTTTGCCAAAAGTGAAACCTATTTTATGCTCTGAAATCTGAAAACTAAGTTTATTGCTGATGGATTATCAGAAATAATTTCAAAGTGACACAGACACATTGGATTAACCTATGGATTAACCTTCAGCAGCGTTTTTATCGTTTAAATGCCATTGAAGACAACTTTTGACAACAACAGAGGTTAGTGCTGCGTACAGGTACGCCAAACCGGTACTGGACTTGTAAAAAGCTTCGGTTCAAGTCCGGTTAAAACCGGAACGTCGGGAACCGGTACTTGGACTCGCAAAAAAATTGCATTTACGTATATTCTCCTTTCTGTTCTAAACCATCTAAAACCTTCCATAGATCTAGAAATGTGCGCTGAGAAAAGACGAAAAAACATCGTGTCGGTTTCTGATATGGCGGCCATTACTGAACTCACGAAGTCTCGCAAAATATCGCAACTGCTCGCGAGATCTGTGTGACGTCAAGGGAAGCTAGCGATGTGATTGGCTTAGACATAGTGGACAGTGTGGTCGAGTAGTAGTCACTACATGTACTGTATAGTAGGTATGTAACAGTGTAATGCGTATAGTCTACTCTACACTCTACCTTTCAGCAAAGTTTTAGGGATTTAGGCTCAGTCAGCTCAGGGACTGTTGGGTTACTTTAGTTTGGTAAATGAAATAAATGTTTGAACTTTGTAGTAGTTCACTGTAGTTGCTGTCATAAGTAGGGTTGGGTATCGTTTGAATTTCCACGATTCTGATTCCGATTCCGATTCCACTTTTCGATTCCGGTTCTTAAAGGTTCTCAATTCCGATTCTTTGAGGGGCAGGGTAAAAAAATTATACATGCTTCTTCCACCAAGAAAATTACATTTATTCGAGAAACTTTTACACAGGTTAGTTTACAGTAATATTCACATTAATCAGTCTGTTTATATTCACTGCTATGTAACTGTAACCTGAGAACCACTGAAGCTACAACAGTGCAACAGTCCAACTTTTAAAGAACAGTTCTTGTTGAGAAAAACAAGCATATCTGCCTTCTCAGGCATACCTGGAAGAAATGTTTTAACATTTTAAAGTAAAATTCTTCAATCTGGTGTACTTTAAGCAGAATTACTAGAGACTAGATCTAGGGGGTACAACTCTAAACACCCATATGAAAAAGATCGGTTTACATTTTAATAATTAAATAAGTATGTGAACATAACCAATAAGTTACCTATCATAGCCAATAACAAATACATGTAACGTATTTTATTTTTGTTGTTCATTCATATCTTATTTTACTATTTTATTTATGCATATGTTTGTATCTCTCCAGTTTAAAACGATATGTCTGGTTTACTGTCCAATAGTATACATTGGAATGATTTCAAACCTGTTTTATCCCAATAATTATAAAGGAGTGCCTTAAAATAAATATTGATCAAAACGTTTGAGACCCACTGAGATAACTTAGACTAAAGTTAACTATCTAAACACTCAGAGTCCTTTACCTCACTGAGCCTCTCAGTCTGACTGGAGAGGACTCTCCCTCCACATCATTGTTGAAACATCTTCTTCTTCCGTTAGAGCAGCAAGCACCAGATGCTAATAACAACAGTGCGTACCGGTGCACCCTCCCTTTCTCCCTCGCTCGCTCCCACGCTCACTCGCACTTTGGCTGTGAGCTGCGGGTGCCAGATAAGCCAACATCCCCCATTGTCATCACTTACAGCGCCCATCGTACAGGGAAAATGAAAAGTGTAACCGGGATGAAAAGGGTGTTACATTTACTTAGGTAAGCAGCACTAGGTAAGACATATTGCCGTGTTTTCTACCTAATGCCACGTGTTGTGATGTCTGTTTTTGTTTCTAATGTCACGAGTTCTGATCATGGAGTGATGATATAGATACCTATCGATTCTGTGTATTCTCACGATGCTAATCGATATGTTGGATGTGTAGTTACGATAAGTAATAAGGGTGTTATACCGTGAGTTCTGTGCTAACAGCATTAGCATTTTTTCGCTCAGGGCTAATTCAGAGGCTCAGCGTTAGCCTTGTGTTTTTTTTTGGTAAAAAAAAAAAAATCATCAGTTAGCTGAGTTTCTTCCCGTTACATGGACATGAAACATTCATAGTTTATTAAATCTTAAGAAGCCCTCAGACACTGTTGCTTGCAGATGTTGTGGTTTCGGACCCGCCGAAGGGTCCGAGGGGCTTAAGAGGCTAAGTACAAACGGCATGTAGAGAGAACCAAAGTTGTAATCTTAGTTTTCTGAGGTTTTCTTTACCTGGGTCAGTATTTGTTTGACAGAACGCTGCGCCAGTCCAGGATTCCCAAAACAGAGCTGCCAGCTCCTCAGGTCGGGCCCCAACAGCTCCAGCACCAGACACATGTCTAACCACCAGACATTAAGGTCCGTTGTACAGGTCTGCAGACTATTCACTAGGCATTAAGTGTATGAGTATGACACAATGCAAAACTGTCTGGTTCTAACATCTCTGAAAACAATGCTCTGGTAGAGATTGCAGAGATGTGTTCAATATATAAAATAAAGTCTGACCAGCACAAACCCTCACACATGAAAACTCTTCCGATCTGGCTTATGTCCAGTCTGTAAAAAGGATACGGACCCCGTTGACCCCGGCCAGCTTGAACTCATCGAGCAACTGAACGATCCTTTGACTAGAGGGATGACGGCTCGTAGGACCGGTTGCCTGATTAAAGAGAGAAGGGAAGGAGCTTTACAAGTAAGACTAAAAAAGCAGACAATAAATAAGACATACAAAAGAAAACGATGAAAGGGCATTACGAATGTTGTACATTGCAATTTAGCATTGGTGAGGTTATTGTAGGGTTGAAAGGGATATAGTTGACAAGGGTATACAAGAATTGTAAAGCCAAGTGCTTGGATAAATAGTAAGATAAATAGCATTTGACAGAAAGGGTAGGACATGTTAGACAGTAGGAACAGCGGTCACTGACGCATCGTAGGAGAGCCAGTTCATCCTGTCCTGCCTGGGTGAAACCAGCTCCGCTCTTCAGGACCTTCACAGCAACGCTCCGACCCAGCCTGCTAACACAGTCATTACATCAGATCTGCCCTGGGACAGGAGAGCTGCTGAATCCACAGAAGAATGTATTTGTAATCATCATAAGAACCAAGTGAAAGAAAAGGGAATGTACAAAAACTATTAGTGGTGGCTGGGTGGTTAAAAACTAAATGTGGTAAAATATATTTATGTACAATTTGTTGTATAGTTGGTTATTTCGATGTTGTTCTAACTTGAATTATATCTTATTGTGCTCATTCCTCAGTTATAACCATTAATCATTCTCATGATTAATGATAGGAACGTGCAGGTGTTTGTGTTCTTAGATCTGCTTATAACAATATTTCTCCATCCCTTCAGAGTATCGTTGAAGACCCACGGTCCAACTTTTAATTACTTTTGTAGTTATTGTGGGTCATTGAAATCATTTCCAATTTTAACAAATAATGATATATTGCATATATTACATTAGGTATACATTTTATTTTAATAAAAGCAAAACTAGCATATTGCACACAGTAAGCTATTTAACTTGGGAGGTAACTTTGCACCCAAAGCTTCCCTTTTTGTAAATGATTTGTTAAGTAAATGTGGTATTATCAGGTCATAAAGCCTTATTAATGTTGTTGTAAGTGTGATGATTCTGTTTAGTTTTGGTTTTGTTGTGTGCTTTTTTTATGTTTTCTTCTGTCTCCCCCCTCCCTTCTCTGTTTTTCACTGCAGGGCTGGTGTGTGACAGGGAGTTGGCATGGCTCCTCCCAGCAGCAGACGAGGCACACCTGTTTCCACTCACCTCTTCACCTGTTGACATAACAGCCCGGTCCTCATGCCACTTCCCTGCCAGATAATTCCTTTGTGTTTGACCCACCGGTGTGTCTCGCTGCTCTCCTCGTTCCTGTGATCTCTTCGCCTGGATTTCTGCCTCCTGTCCCTGACGTCTCCGTGCCAGCCAGCTTCCTGCCTCCACTGCCGTTTACTGTGCCTCTGCTTAAAATAAACTTTTTGATTTTGACCATCTCTAAGTCTTTTGCTTTGGGGTCCAATATCTCTAGGCCGTAACAGTAAGTTCCCAGCTTTGAAATTGAAAGTAGTCAACAGATAGGAGCCAAGACTGATAGCTTCAGTTTAGGCAAAAACAAGATCCACAAAAGGGTAGTTCAAGGTCATTATTTAATATTAAAAATAGAGATTTTTCTAAATTATTTATAAATGTGTGCAACTTTGCTATGAAAAATTGTATAAAACAGAACTCAATTGTGGTAACTGATGCATTTTTGTCTCTTTTAAAATGTCAAGTAGTATCGAACAATTGCATCGGAGCGAGCTTTGGTTGCATGCAGGTAAAAAGAGTTGGAACACATTGGCCAGAAAGCAATCGCTGAACCCATTGAACGTAGGACAAAGAATACACTTTTTAATGGTGATACAATTAACTATTAATGATTAATTGTTGATTGACTGGGCGTAGACATTTTCTCTCAACTCCCACTCCATTGGGGTGTTTGAAGTTGCGATCAGATGTAAACATGACCATTGCAAAGAAAATGAAGTCTTGGCCCAGATATCCAAAGGCTACACCAGAACCATGGAAATATCTGCGTTGGCTAAATCGTAATACCGATAGCCGATGGGTTCCGAGTCAAGAGTAGGGTCCATATAAATAGAAAATAAATGTAACCCTAATTGTTGTATAGGTGCTAATTAAACCTACCTGAGGTCCTGACATAGCCAGACGGTGGAGAAATAGCCCCATCCTAACTTAGACACCACCTGGTATCGTCTGTTGAATGTGTCACCTATATAGACAGGGTGGTATCCACCTGAAAGTTAAAAACAAAAGAGAATGCTTATATTATTCAATGACAGAAATGTGAAACCTTTAAATCTTACAGAACACATTGTTCAACTGGTGTATAGAAAGCTTAGAGAGAGATGACTAAATGTGGCACTAAAGCTATTTCTGGCATTGCAACTTCCTCTAAGCTATAACATGTCTGTGGTGAGTGATACATTCAAATCTCCCAGCGAGACATGATGCATGAGCCCAGATCAGTTCTGTCAGCCAGCATGACACAAAGGTTTCGGACATCGTCAGAGATCTAGAAATCGCACCTCTATATCTACTAAAAGTGAGCATGATATATTTTTTTTGCCGAGTCAGGTATATGTGGTTTCCCATACTCAGCAGGTTATTTGGAGGTATAAGCAGAGAACTGCACAGCTGGCAGTGATATAAAGAGGAAGAGGGATCGAGGTCAGGATGCCACATTGGCAAAAAGATTCTGCAACTTTAATTGTAATAAAATAAGGGAGGGACCGAGGTTGAGGACCATTCAAAGGTCACAAACCAAAAAAGCTTGGAAGGTATTTCACACTGTAAGATGTCACGATCAAAACTTATCTCAGTTGTATTTTATAACCCCATATGGTAAAGATTACCATTAGTTTACTTGGGATGGGTTTTATTAGCCTTGCTGTCACTCAAGAGCACAATAATCTCTATAAAAAGATATCTGCGTGAATGCAGAATCTCTACATAAAGATGTTGATATTAGAAGCATTCTTGTTTGTTATCCGAGTAGCCTTGACCAATCACGTTTGAGCGATCTTGGGTTCTTACAGGTAAAAAACCCATAAGCTAACTGTTGACAATGTAGGCTTTAAATAGCTTATTATTTTATTTGTCTTCATCTGTTGACCTCTGTGTACAGAGATTAGCCTTATACGTTGTCTGTCAACTCAAACTCCATTCTTCTGTCTCGAGTTTCCAGTAGCACTGCAAAAAATTACTACCTCAAAGAAAATAAATACTCTGGCCCCAATATCTGTAACATGTAAATGCCTTTAAAGTGCTAGCGGATAAATTTCCGAGATTGAAGGGACATTGGTCAAGTAATACATTTCTCTACAAATGTGAATGGATTGCAATTGTTGTTGCTGACAATGGTGGCCTTCAATGACTTCAAACCAATCGGAATCTATAAATTCTTAAACATTTCTTGAAGGGGCTATTCCTTTTTTAAGCAAAATACATACCTTATACTCCGGCCAATAGATGGCACTGTATACAATCGTGACAACTAAAGACTGCTGTACCACCGAAGAAGAAAAAAGTCACGGCTATTCGGTTAACACGACCTCTGCTCAGGTGCGACTTGTAGTCCGGAAAATATGGTAGCTACAACCTTCCAAAAATTGGCGGAGGAGAAATATAACGGCATCCTGTTTTCTATTGATGTATTACTGACTGTAGAGATTTTAAACAGTGTCCTTCCTTAGCTTGCTTATACACCAGTCTATACTGTCGATGAACGCATGATTTAGCGCAATACAGGCTGTACTGAGGGCATGAAAAGGCAAGTGTGACATTGGCAGCGTTGACATCTGCAGATGATGAATGTAGTTAAGAGACCCTGCTGTACCATAGCAGTATTCTCCAGGGTCCTCGGAGTCCTGGCTGTCCTTTGGATCCAGCTGCTCATGGCATCCAAGGGCCTCCAATTTATGAGATGACCTAGAAGCAGAAAAACAAACGTCATATCTTGATTCTATAGTCTCCAGCATTACGGCCTGTGCATCTGTTGTGTCAGTGTCGAGTTGCTGGCGGAAGCCGAGAGAGTTGAACTACTTTTAGAGTTTTGCAAAGGCTCTTGCATGGAAACTTGTCCCAGACTAAGATTGGACGAGCAGCATCGGAAGTGGCACTATTTCTGACTCAACAGTAAATCATTTTGCAGTTTGTTCACGCAACCTGATATCATCCCAGCTGATTTAGATATCTACTGTAACGGTGGATTTGGTCACGTCATGTCTGAGAATACTCAACACAGGTTAGTTTTCTGTATGGCTGGATGGGGATACAGTAGATGTATGATGTGGCAGCCTAGTTCTGGGATTTACTGATCATAAAAAGTTCAGGAATTCAAAATGTTATAAAGGTTTGATGACTGATGGTATGAGGGCTGTTTTACAATACCGTTTTTAGGTCACCTCTGTGATGTCTAAAATAACATGCTTTTTTTGTGCAGTGCTAAACTTAACAACATTGCTGTTGTCATGGAAAAAAATAAATGTATTAGCCAAACTGCATATTGAGTTTCATAAAAATGAAAATTAAGTAAAACGCACAATGTATTTTCAGCTAGGAGAATTATTGATTATTTTTGTCCTTTCAGGTTTAAAAACACAAGCCGTCTGCAGGTAAAGAGTTGGTTGTATTGTGATGACATCTATCGTTTTTCTCACAGATCTAAAAAGTTTCCGTACTTACGTATGATTCTGCTCAGATGCTATATTATCGGAGCGTGGAGTTCTCTGCATGGTGTAGTTCAGCAGGTGCAGCAGCTAGCTGAGTAATGACCTGGTACCTTGGTGGATATCCAAAGCAAGCAGAGTTCAAACTTTTTGCACAAAGCAAGAAGAGAGACAGAACAATAGCGATAGAAACGGTTGGACTACTTAAAAACAGTAGAAGGGGGGGATCAGGGGTTCTGCAGAGCCTGGAGCAGTAGTCAGCACGGTCTAAACATGGAAATCCCCAGCAGCCTTTTAATTAACTAACCCTTTCTCACATTTAAATCCTTCACTCCTGGTCTTCCTCACTGTATCTGTATTCCTTTGGGAAAGACAAAACAGAGATCAGAGGGGCTTACGACCAGACACATTCACAAGGGAGGAGAGAGAGAGAGAGAGAGAGAGAGAGAGAGAGAGAGAGAGAGAGAGAGAGAGAGAGAGAGAGAGAGAGAGATAGAGAGGAGAGAGAGAGAGAGATGAGAGAGAGAGAGGAGAGAGAGAGAGAGAGAGAGAGAGAGAGACAGCTGCTGATTCTTTCCCCCGTCTTAAGGGGAGATTGACCTTTTGGCCGCATGGATCACTAATGCTAAACCTGGCTTGAGAATGGGATTCCCGTCCCCCAACAAATATCACCTCATGGGAAGAAGATCGGCGGAGGTGTGTTGTAGACACAGGGCAGACTATAATTGTGAAAATGTAATATATATATGTTAGGGCTGTCAAACGATTAACATTTTTAATCAGATTAATCACAGCTTAAAAATTAATTAATCATGATTAATCACCATTCGAACTATGTCCAAAATATGCCATTTATTTATGTATATTGTTGTTGGAATGGAAAGATAAATGAAAGAAGGCGGATATATCCATTTAACATACAGTATCTATGTTTATTATAACATTTTTCTGTGTGTCAAAATGAAAGACAACCCACACACCTATCAATCATCAAACCGTGGGGTCTTGATTCATTACGTGTTTATTTCTATCAACGGGGGAGTACTTCAGGAAAGTCGACAGAGGGGGGGGGGGGGGGGGGGCTAGTGGAGTACTTCGTGACCACAGAGTGTGAACGTTGTGATCAGCTGTTTTAGCGCAGTTCTCCAGTGAAGGGGGGGGGAGTCTCCCTCCGCGGCCGGTTGGCTAGTTTTGGCACAATTCCGTTGTACAGACCGACGTTAACAGCAGCCCTGTCTGTGCACACGGAGACCGACTCTGTCGTCCGGTGATCTAACCGCCTTCTGCAAAAGCTTCACAAGTACGTCGGTACGCAAATGCGCTTTGTGACACAAGTGACGGTACGCATTTCAGATTACGCACATAACCTGCGTACCAGTTATGTGCACCCCTGTACTACAGCAAAAGTATTCTCCGTCGGGACTTCCTGCAACAACACGACGCCGTTATCTTGATTCTGATTGGCCAGAAGACATTATCAAAGACGTTCTATTAAGAAGTCGATCACTACGTGACAAAAGTTTTCAAAACTGTGGCTACTGAAATCAATCTTACTAACTGCTGTCTGTGCAATTTACTCCGTGCGAGTTGGCAGACTTTATTTTGCTTACTTTAACATCATTTTTCATGGTGGGGCTAAGCCATTTCTTGGTATGGGTGTAGCCTACCCCAGGCATACCCTGGTGCTGCCACTTATGGTACGTATGGGGCGGGCCATTCTGCACATGCGTTAAATGCGTTAAATATTTTAACGCAATTAATTCAAGAAATTAATTACCGCCGTTAAAGCGATAATTTTGACAGCATATATATATATATATATATATATATTAGTGCTGTCAAAATTATCGCGTTATTTTGACAGCATATATATATAAATATATCGTGTATATATATATATATATATATTCACAGCAAACTCACCCAGCTTTCACACACTAATTCCTGGGTAATAAAGCCATGTGCACACTGTATTTAAAGTAATCTTACCCAGCTTTCAGACACTAATTCCTGGGTAAGAAAGTCACCCTGCATGCGTCGTCAAATGTGGATGAAATGGACAGATTCCTGTACATTTCATGCACTTTTAATGGGAGTATTCAGGTGTGGATGAAATGGCCATACCTTCCCTAAATTCACAGTAAACTCATCCAGCTTTCACACACTAATTCCTGGGTAATAAAGCCATGTGCACACTGTATTTAAAGTAATCTTACCCAGCTTTCAGACACTAATTCCTGGGTAAGAAAGTCACCCTGCATGCGTCGTCAAATGTGGATGAAATGGACAGATTCCTGTACATTTCATGCACTTTTAATGGGAGTATTCAGGTGTGGATGAAATGGCCATACCTTCCCTAAATTCACAGCAAACTCACCCAGCTTTCACACACTAATTCCTGGGTAATAAAGCCATGTGCATACTGTATTTAAAGTAATCTTACCCAGCTTTCAGACACTAATTCCTGGGTAAGAAAGTCACCCTGCATGCGTCGTCAAATGTGGATGAAATGGACAGATTCCTGTACATTTCATGCACTTTTAATGGGAGTATTCAGGTGTGGATGAAATGGCCATACCTTCCCTAAATTCACAGCAAACTCACCCAGCTTTCACACACTAATTCCTGGGTAATAAAGCCATGTGCACACTGTATTTAAAGTAATCTTACCCAGCTGTCAGACACTAATTCCTGGGTAAGAAAGTCACCCTGCATGCGTCGTCAAATGTGGATGAAATGGACAGATTCCTGTACATTTCATGCACTTTTAATGGGAGTATTCAGGTGTGGATGAAATGGCCATACCTTCCCTAAATTCACAGCAAACTCACCCAGCTTTCACACACTAATTCCTGGGTAATAAAGCCATGTGCACACTGTATTTAAAGTAATCTTACCCAGCTTTCAGACACTAATTCCTGGGTAAGAAAGTCACCCTGCATGCGTCGTCAAATGTGGATGAAATGGACAGATTCCTGTACATTTCATGCACTTTTAATGGGAGTATTCAGGTGTGGATGAAATGGCCATACCTTCCCTACATTCACAGCAAACTCACCAAGCTTTCACACACTAATTCCTGGGTAATAAAGCCATGTGCACACTGTATTTAAAGTAATCTTACCCAGCTTTCAGACACTAATTCCTGGGTAAGAAAGTCACCGTGACTGGGTCGTCGAATGTGGATGAAATGGACAGATTCCTGTACATTTCATGCACTTTTAATGGGGTCGTCGAATGTGGATGAAATGGACAGATTCCTGTACATTTCATGCACTTTTAATGGGGTCGTCGAATGTGGATGAAATGGACAGATTCCTGTACATTTCATGCATTTTTAATGGGAGTCGTCAGTATATGGAGCTTAACCCATAATTCCCGGAGGTTCCAGGCCGAATTTGGAAGCTCATAGGCGGCCTGCCATGCGCCCCCACCCGTGGAAAGCAAAAAAAAGTAAAGAAAATGGTCAATTATATGTTAAAATAATCAAAAATGAAGTTTTTGAAAATTGTGCCAACGGGGGAGGGGGTCAAGTCTTCGGGACGAAGCCCCGGAGACTTTTGCACTCCCCCGTTGCAATTTACAACGGAGAGGGGAAACGAGACCTCCCCTCCTCCGTCCAAAAAATTCATTCATCTTTTCCAAGCTACATCTGCACGAAATCGGAAACCCGGTTTTTGAGAGCACTTAGAAAAAAACGAGCTATTTTCACATGATGGGGAAATCATGGAGGAATGTATCCGCCTCATGAGCACTTTGGATCGGATGAAATTGTTGCCTGGAGGACCCCCAATCATGGTTCTCAGAAAACTTTAAGTTTTCAAACTGGTCTCTGGAGGAATGCAAGGGGAGTTGTCAGGGGACTCTACCCGCCTCAAGAGGCACTATTTTGGGATACATTTAATCCATTTTCACCCCTTTTTATGGTTCTTCCAAAAAGTTAACTTAGACTTTTTCCGACTCTGGAGGAAGGTAGGGGGAGTTGTCAGGGGACTCTACCCGCCTTATGGAACACTATTTTGGGGTACTTTTTTCCCATTTTCACCCTTTTTCTCTGGTTCTCCAAAAAGTCAAGTCAGACTTTTTTCCTGATTTCTCACTGATCGAATGGCAAACGCGACTCGCCATCGGAGGGCCTCCGGCGGCCCGGCCTCGTGCCGGTGCTCTGGCGGTCGGTTCCTCCGAACTGCGGGTTCGACTCTGATGGCCGGGAGGGTGTGCTGCGCGGGGGTAACCCCGCGTGTCTCTTCCCTCCCGGGCCGCCCGATATGAAGCGTGACCGAGACGACCCGTCTGACTCAGGTGTCCCACCACGGGTCCCGCGGCGGGACGGAGGTTCCGGGCTGGAACCCACCTCCGCCGCGGTGCACCCGGCAAACACTGTTGTTTCTCGAACCCTCCACTGTTGCATAGCGGCCTTCGTCGGCTGCGGCATTCAGCAATTGGCCTTGCTCCGGGCACCGGTTCCCCCGGGGACCAGTGTTCGGTGGCTCCACATGATATAGGGTCGACCCTACTTCATCACAGGCTACCTGGTTGATCCTGCCAGTAGCATATGCTTGTCTCAAAGATTAAGCCATGCAAGTCTAAGTACACACGGCCGGTACAGTGAAACTGCGAATGGCTCATTAAATCAGTTATGGTTCCTTTGATCGCTCTAACGTTACTTGGATAACTGTGGCAATTCTAGAGCTAATACATGCCAACGAACGCTGACCTTCGGGGATGCGTGCATTTATCAGACCCAAAACCCATGCGGGGTGCTCTCCGGGGCGCCCCGGCCGCTTTGGTGACTCTAGATAACCTCGAGCGTAAATATCGCGTAAACGGCGGTAATTCATTTTTTTAATTAATTGCGTTAAAATATTTAACGCATGTGCAGAATGGCCCGCCCCATACATCCCACCAGTGGCAGCGCCAGGGGGTAGGCTACACCCAGTGTGCGAAATACGGGGGGTCCGGGGGAGCTTGCAATGGTCACTAAAATGTTTTTAAGTTTACTATGTCCAGTATCCATAATTCAAAACATTTATTCACAAATATCTTCTATTTTGGCTGTCAAAAGCAGAGCCAGCCGCCGTGACGCGGGTACGCTGCGTGACGCGGACACAAATTATGCAAATTAGCCACGTGCGGCAAAGAGGAGAGAAAGACGGACTACAATGTCTAAGAGAAAGCTAAACCAAAGTGTTTCACTCGCGCACTTTGGGTTCACATCCAAAACAGTGACACCACGAGATGACCAAGAGACACCCAGAGATGATGCCGATGATGCAGCAGCTAGCACAGCACTCGCTACCAGAACCGTTAGCGAGTCGGGGGCTCCTGTCCCGCCCAGTCACTCCCCAGAAGGAGGTGAAGTTGAGGCAGAGCGCTCAGAAGACGCAGCAGTTGCGGAGGTAGCTACTACTGCTAGTGACTTTCCGCCGGCTGGTTGGAGAACGAAGCAGGTGGGCGAATGGAAAGACCACAACCCCTGGCTTGACATTAAGGCTGGAAAGTTAGGATGCTTAGTGTGTTATCTGTGTTGGCTTCATTATACGCTTTCTCAATCATGTTTCTGAGACTGAAGATGTCTAATTACAATCAGCACTTACCCGAATAACTTGAGACACTCATTAACTTTGGGACCACTTTATTGCATCACATTAAGTTGTCGTTAGGTTCATCCTAACAATTAGTAAGAGAACACTAGTGGAGGTTACTTAAGAGCATCTACACGAACATGGTAACACATTGGAACCGAGCTTTGCATACACAAGTGCAACTCATGTGCAAAGAATGTTTTTTCGAATGTACAACATAATAGCATCTGTACAAATCATGTTTCTCTACTGCTTCTAAAAATGATGCAAAAGAAGATATTTAATTTAGATTTCAAGACAGTTGCTACTATCTTGAGATCAACACGATTTCCCATAATGTAAAAAAAAAATCTGTTGCTCTAAAAAAACAAAACAAAAACATGATTAAAATCTGATTGGAAGGGGCATACCCACTATCATTTTATATGTCTGAAAAAATAAAAGCAACAACAAATGCAATAGAATAAATAGGAAAAATAAATTAAATTGAAAAAAACATTTTTTACATGTGGCATCATTGAGCAACAGGGAAAATAGGCACGTCTGTTTATTAATCATATTAAATCTCGAGAAAATGGAAAGAATTACTAAAAGATGAAGTGCAGCTTTGCTCCGTGGCAACACGTCTGGCAAAAATGTTATAAAAATAAAGCAAAACAAATCATGGCACAGGCAATTTACCTTCAGCACGAAACAGCCTAACATATGTGAGGAAGATCAAAATAACTTGCGGTATTGGCTGCGTAAAAAAAATACAAAAAACCTCTTAGATATGGAAGATCAAGCTTGACTTAATAAAAACTAAATAATAAATACATACAATTGGCCAAGGCAATTTAAATAAACTGATGAAATGCACATACTGTATATGAGGTGACTGTATTATTACGTCGTGATTTATGACGGTGTATTAGGGGACATTTTAGTTAAAGAAAAGAATGCTCGAGCTCTGGGAGGCTGAACTTTACATTAACCACATAGCTTCACCTGCACTTGCTCCTGTGGGTATTGCCCACAGTATCTGACCATTGCATGTATGATATATGTGTAATGTGTGTATATGTAAAAGCGCTTTGAGTCATTGAAAAAGCGCTATAATAAATGTAAGGAATTATTCTTATTATTATCCAATGTGGTTGACCTAATCAAATTACACTTTGCAATGGGATTTAGCAATTAGGACAGATTTAGGGTTTTAGTCCAGAATAACCCGACTGACATTATTCAGATAAAAACAATAAACTGATTTGGATGAGGTCATAGCTTTTGCATATTAGGATCTACAGGCTGGACATCAGCATGGTCCATACTGCTAGAGCTCCTCACCAACACATGCATCTGGCATATTTCATGGAACAATATTTAAGTTTCTTTCTTGTAAATTTGCAATTTTTAGAGATTATCAGAATTTTCTCTTATACATGTTCCGTAATAAAAAAAATACAATGGCCTTAATACAAAGTTTTATATATATTCAACAGTTACCCAAGTCTGTCTTAAAAAAATAATTTTAGGGAATAAAAACTGACTCGTTAAAAACACCCGGTAGTAGTGAAATATTCATTAGCTGCTATGAACATTATTGATATAGTTGTGCATTTATTTCCATTAAGTCAATGCTTGGTCTTCCATACACAAAAACACATTAGTAGAGATTGTTATGGATTTGTCTGCACGTTGTTACATATCTTATTGTAATGGTTTTCTTAAAGGACGGATCAGTTAATGAGTTGGCTAAACGCACCTCTTCCAAACTGTCTGTAGTATAGAAACAGAGAAAAAAAGACCTAAGAAAAGGAACATTCAGAATAACAGGAAGTCATTATGAGTAGAAATAAAACACTTTTTACAAAACACTGATTTTCAGTTCTTCAAACTACAGGCAGCAACTATAAATTGCGGTAAAAAGCACAACTGGCAATGTAACGCTTAAAGACATGTAAGAAAGAAAGCCTGTCCGTGGAACCCAAAGTGTCCAACGACAGCTCTTTAAACACCACAGAGTAAGACTTGGTCGAATGATTTAAGGAAGCTAAGAGCAGAATGAAACATCCTTCGAATACGGACAGGCCTCAACAGCTCTTTGTCTATCCGTCCTTTACGTAAGACTTGAACATATCATGTTTGAAAACGTGTTCCTTCGTCCAGCACACCGACAGCTTCCATTCCTCATCGTAGGACTATAAGGAATGTTCAGTGCAGTTCGTCAAGACGTCCAGCGAGCCACGGAGGAAAACGTTTCATCTAAGGTCTCCCTTTAGTTTGGAAATCCTTACGAGAGAAGTCAATTCCTTTGTTTTAATGTGCTTCATTTCAAAGCTTCTTCTCTTCTTCCCCGTTAACTCCCAGTGTTCAGCTCATGGGAGTTCTCGAGTCAGCGATCCTCTTAAGATCATCCCTCCCTTCACTAAAAGTCAAAAGGACAGAATGTGCCATACCTTTCGCATTATAAAAGATGATTCTTTTCTCCAGGAGACAGAAGCGGCTCCCATTATTGTCTTTTATTTTAGAGGAGAAACGTATCCAGTCCGTTGGGTCATAGGTCAGTGACCTTGTTCTCCACGGCGGCAGCGATCTGTTGCAGCCGGTAACCCAGCTGCATCTTCTGGGCGGTGCAGTCCTCCTCCAGGGCTGTGATGATCTGCAGGGAGAGGGGAAACAGGACCATGATATGGCTTTAGAGTAGCTTCCTGTGTTGTGTCTGAAAGCAATGAACAGCTGTGTCCCATCGTTTACAAACAGAGATGGAAACATGCCACTATAGTGCCACTAAGTTGTCAAAGAGCATGTCCAAACTTAGATGTTCATGCTAGACTTTCTACTCGTGGTGAGGCTCTGGTACAAATACAAATAAAGTATGACATATTCGTTTTAAAAGTCAGTACTTATATATTCAAGCACCTCTTGTTCTCTGATATTAAATAGTTTCAGGCAAGACCAAGAGACATGTTGCAACATAAAGACAGACAATAGGTCATCATTATGAGCTCAGGCGTAAGAATATCGCTTAGTATTCCAAGTAGTCTGTCCCTTTTCCTGCTCTGCACATTTTATTTTGTAATTGTTACATTTATTCTGGTTTGTTTTGTGTTTGTATCTTTTATTTTAAATGTATTACCATTTATTTAATGTTTTGTGAGCTGAGCTGTGTGATTTTATATGTTATGTATCTCTCTGTACGTTGGTCTGGAGGTTTTAAAGTGCTATATAAATGAAGTTGGATTGGAATGCTCCCGTTTCCTGTACGATATTGTTCAGTCACACACCAGGAGAATATCTCTCTGTGATAGAGGCCACTGTGTGGCTTCCGGTAACTGCTAGAATCCACTTCAAGACACTGGTACTTGCGTACCATGCTGCGAATGGATCTGGCCCTTCCTACATCCAGGACATGGTTAATCGTACACCCCAGCACGTGCACTCCGCTCTGCATCAACCAAACGACTCGCTGCACCCTCGCTGCGAAGGGGACCCAAGTTCCCATCAGCAAAAACACGTGGGTTTGCTATCCTGGCTCCAAAATGGTGGAATGATCTCCCATTGACATCAGGACAGCAGATAGCTTACACACCTTCCGGCGCAGACTGAAAACTCATCTCTTTCGACTCCACTTCGAGCGATAGAATTACTAATAGAGCACTTATATACTAACAAAGGGCTGGCTTACCTAAAGCCAGTTGAGTAGCACTTGAAATGTTTTGGCTCTATGAAACCTGATGTACTTTATGATTCTGTTTTCTTCAAGTTTGTATTTTGTTGGTCGAACGCACTTATTGTAAGTCGCTTTGGATAAAAGCGTCAGCTAAATGCAATGTAATGTAATGTAATAAAGGGGTAGGTTTTAAAATGGATTCTCTGATTCAATAATGGATTTGTATTTGAATTATCTGATATGGATTCATAAAACTCTGATATTCTTCTTTAATATTTGCTTCTTCCGTTGGATGCCCTACTGCTGAGAACTTTTTTCCTGTCTTAATTGCATGGGGCGGGACATTTCTAAGCATTTGACCAATCACAACAGAGCCGGCCAGCTAACCAATCAGAGCACACTGGGCTCTGGTTTCAATCAAGAGCTTTTTGAACATTAAAGCATGGAGACATGTCGAGACACAGAACACAGATATGATCCTGAAGAGGAGCAGAATAGGGTCTCTTTAAACGTATATCGTTATTGGGACCTTGTGAATCCCAATCCTCTGGAAATCCTCGGGATGCACATGTGCTCTGGGAGCTGTGAGACGCAGCAGATACCATCCCCTGCTGTATTCCAGCACTTACATAGACTCAATTATTTGTGCATGTAGTAGAGAAGCATCTGAACAACAACACAACACGCCCCGGTGTACTCACTTGATCGTAGTATTTGTTGATGTACTTGTACAGCTCATGTAAAGCCACGAGGCAGTTGACCTCTGCTGTGTAGTTCTGTGATGTGAGGAGAGAGAAGAGAGAGAGAGAGGTGAGGGGGGGCAGGGGCTGTTCAGAATTGCATCGCTTGCCGTTCATATTTGATTTCAAACTCCACATCTCGCTCGTCAGGCACACGGTGACTTCCAGAACCTCAAGACGAGTTATGTGTTCAACCTCGGCGAACATGAAGAAGCTATTGTTGCAGAAGTGGAAGAACAAGAGAGGGGAGCGAACAAGAGAGGGGAGCGTACGCGAGAGAGTTCAGCCAGAGCGGAGTTCATCTCCTGGTCGCTGGCCGAGATGGTCTGACGGATGTCTGCGTAGTACCTGGAGAGAAAGGAGTTGGGTTAGAAGTTAAGGAAAGAACGGCATTGAATTAAGGTTTACATACAAATATATTCATCTTTCTACTTTTGTATCGTTTGAGAATAAATACCCTGCTTCTTGAATTTGAAATGGACTATCATGCTCCTAAGTGTCTTCAATTCTATTGGACAGGACTTTCACCTCATGCTGACTGCGGTCTGCATGGAGTTCAGGAGACACACACGCATTGATCTGAAGTGGCCACATGCAATCTGAAAAGAAACTATTCATCTGTTTAGACCCAAGGATGTGTTCTTCAGTCACTTGGAAAGAAAGACATCTTCTCCATGACCTTCAGCTCATCGAGGATGAATCCAAAAGACAAAGTTGCTTTTGTTATGCAATTGGAATTCAGAGTTTGTACCAAAAAAGAAATAAATGCAGCGTTGGACCCATACAGCTCAGTTGGTAGAGGGGGGGGGGCAGCCGATGTTCTGGGGCTGGGTCCCCCTGTGGAGGACCACGTGTCATCCCCTTACTCTCCCTGTCTCACCACTGTCACTCAAATAAAGGCACTATCTCAATATTTAAAAAACAAACAAAAACGCAGTGCTCAGTGGTCTCATGTGAAAGGATGCTTACTCCCAGTCGTGTGTTTGGAAATATAGTGTTGATGCAATTTGGACGAGGTGTATTATATATGTTTAGAAAGCCTCACGAGCTGTGCACACTGAACCGTGGAACTTCCTCTGTATATTGTTCACACCTCTGTTTAAATCAAACTGTATTTATATAGGACAACATTTAACACTTCAGTGTTTCACAAACCAACATTAAAAATAATACCCGTCCTTCCCTTGTGATGAATAGAATCAGACAAGTGTGTGATTGATTAAAGGAGCAGCATAACAAGTAAGACCGACTGAAATCAATAACCACAGGATTGACTAAAACAATTGTAAAATAAGAATAAATACAACGTAATTAAAAGCCAAATGTAATGTATTATTAATAATTAGCATATGTATATGTCTTGCAATTTTCTTAATTTTAAAATAGTGTCAAAATAATTTGTATAAGTTCTAAAGCAAATTCCTTGTAAAAACTGCAAATGTATATATTTTTTCTCTTGCGCTTATTTGCTTTGGATTTAATATGATCCAAAAGTACAGGTAACTAGTTAATGTAACATTTGAACAGTCATCCCTGCCGCCCTGAACAGGCCGATATGTTCCTCAGGAGTCTGTCAGCAGCTCTGTCAGCAGTGTGAGGAGGAGCAGCAGACATAGCAGCTGCTCTCAGACCAGCCATGCATGGAGCCTGGCAGTCTGCCCTGTCTGCCTCCACAGATTGTCCCAGGCCTCGCTCTCTCTTTCTCTCTTTCTCTCTTTCACTCCCTCCCTGTGTTCTTATGCCTGGGGTCAGTTGGGAACCTGCTGCCATATTCTTACCTCTCCACCATCTGCTTGTAGCGCGGGATGTCTCTGGCGTACAGCAACTTGTTGATGGGCGAGTCCTGCGAGAGGAAGACAAATGGATATCACGTTTAAATCATATTTACTACTACACAGCGGTACAGTGTGATAACGCTGCGTTACAGTGCCGCTGATCTCACCCGTCCCAGCTTGTGGTCGGCGATGGTGCAGGAGTCCATGAAGGTCTGAGCGATGACGGACAGCACGGCGTCCACGTGGTCCGAGGTCTGCACGTCGAAGATGAACTGCGGGTTCTTCAGGATGTTGATCCAGAACCGCAGCGGTAAACTGACCAGAGAAAAAGTGACAGTCGTTTGTATGGCAGATACTTCATAATAATAACTCTTCTACTTACGGCTTTACCCCTTGAACCAAAGTGGGTGTGTGAACATGTCTAAATAACACCGTGATCTGTGGTAACATTAGTGCATTGTTGATATCAGGTCTTGGTGAAACTATGCATCCAGCTGTGGTACACATGTATGCTGTATGTGCGCAGGCTTCACTGAAACACGAAGTTCCTAAACCTTTGGCCGACGTTTCTCCTGATGTGTGGGTATAACATTTCTCAAAGTCCGCCCGGCACAAGTTGCTTTCGTTCTGGCTTCAACGCCCAGGTCTTTCCGAGGTTACCTGTTGGTTTTCCAGATATGGATGGTCTCGGGGTCGGTGATGCCGTGCTTCAGAGCCTGATCATCCAGCAGGTCGAAGAAGTATTTGACCGCCAGAGGAACGGGGCGGCTGGTGCTGAGGATCGCCGTGAACAGATCGTCCACAAACTTCTGGAGCGTGCCCTGAGACGGAGCGGATCAAAGACAAACAGATGAATAAACAAGATCTCTGCACGCAAATCTGCACACATGTATCCACACACTCGTTATCTGTCATGTTATAGTGTTCTAATTTCCATCATGTATGACAATCACGACTGAGGGTTTAAACTGAAAGTGAAAACTATTCTGAACATATTTCTAGTTATCTTTTTATCTCTAAAAGCTTATGTTTCAAAGTGAGGCACACATGTTTAAATATGAGACTGTGTGTGTGTGTGTTACCTTCATGGAGAGCAGGCGGGTGAGGTAGATCTCGGGGATGGCCTTGGCCCTCTCCCCCCCCCTCTCACTGCCTCTCCTGTGTTTGGGCAGCTCAGACTCCTCACTGGCTTTCACCAGGTGCCACAGCCTCACCCCCCCCTCCTCCATGTCATCCAGCATGGGGGTCTCTGGAAGGAGGACACAGCATCAGGACAAGATTTTAGAGTGGTTCAGTATGAAAATCCCAACCAAGGACAAAGCATATTTATCCGTCATTTCAGTGTTTTGAATAATGTGAAACAATGTTTATTTAGTCATTAATCAATGTTAATATTATTAATTAATATTAATATTATTAACAGATGATGGAATAAAGAAAACAGCTATATTCAATAATATTGCCTATCTTTCTGCGATTTTACCACTACCTTTAATGCTGACTTTGAGTTCCTACTTCCACGTATCCCATATGTAACACATGCATACATAGTCAAACAGCGCCCTCTGCTGGTCATTTACACTCGGTTCAACTAATAGAAATTACTTTCCCAAATCGAATCAAACATTATTTAAATAGCACTTTTCATACACAAAAGGTAACACACACCAGAAACAAAAACAACAAACAATCCCCCCCACCATCCTAGGTAATAAATGCCAAGTAACACAAGCCAGCAGAAGTCAATGTATGGAATACAATTAAGAAATAAATACAATTAAATAAGAATAAAATAAAGAAATAATAACAGACATTTCTTTAATAAATACAATTCCATTAAAAGCCATATTAAAAAGGTGGGTCTCTTTAATATCAAAAATATATTATAAAAAAAACATACAAATAATGTCTAAAATACATTTGTGTGTATATGTAGACTTTTTACAAGTGTCAATACAGAGTATGTGTGTACACTCACTTTCTCCAGGCATGTAATCATGGCTGTCATGGACATGGTTTTTGGTGTTCCTGGGGACGAGGGCCACCGTTGCTCCGTCAGGAACCTGCGTCAAAAAGTGATACCAACTGTAAGACTTCCAGCCTTAAACAATCAGCATGCATGTTTAGTGAGAGTGTATGTTGTTGTGTGTGTGACTGACCTTATAGTGCTGCAGTGTATTCAGGCGCTTCCATAAGCCTTGTACTACTGACGTCAGGTCCTCGTCTGAGAGGATCAGGTGACCTGCAACACCTGAACGCCACTCTGCAGGAATAAACATGTTTGTTATATATAGTAAGATATTATAACATGTTCATATATGACACGTGTTGTTCCAAAAAGAGGACAATTTCATTTATTTGTGTAATCCCGGTGCACATTGTAAAGGCTTGATAATACTTTGATCAAAGGATTTAACGGTTTGTTTACCTTGGTTGGTGATTGGCTAATGGTTACACAAGCCAAAAAAACATTATGACATCATAAAGTTGCAGGTTTTATATAAATGGATCAGGATAAAATGGATCAGAATCTCTTTACACATGTTGATGGATAAAAAGTGACCTTTAAGGGAAATCTGAAATGTTAAATACAATATTATATTTCATACAACTGAGCCATCTGACCCACAGCCCACTTATCAATGCCAAATTGAAGCCTGATGTTCCTACATGCAACAACGTGTATGTACCCAGGTGTAATGAGTCGATGTGTGGCCTCTGGGAAAAGGAGGTTCCCTTCCAGGCTTGTTCCAGAAGTTTCTCCTTCACTTGCGTGATGGTGTCACAGTCTAAGACTTTGGCAGGTACCGTCTGAGTGGTAGCCCCCCCGGTGGAGGCTGCAGCAGGCATCACAACATTCAGGGTCTGCACAGAGGATCAGAAAATAACACTTTATTTAATACAATAGTTATCAAATGTAAATGCTGTTCTAGCACAAAGTTATTTTACATTTCCAATAATATTTTCAGTTTGCATTAATTGTAATAAAAATGATAAGAAGAAGAATTAAAAACAATGGAAAAAGTCAGATTTTAAAAGGTTTTTACCAAACAGATTCTCTTGTAAAGTGGTGCTGGAATGAATCCTTAAACAAGGTAATGAGTCAGCATTTTAACACATCTGGTTATAAGAACACCAAAAGCATCATGCATTAGCCACCTTTAGCATATATATATCTATATATATATATATATATATATCTATATATCTATATCTATATCCTTTATTTAACCAGGTAAAAGACTCATTGAGATTAAAATCTCTTTTCCAAGAGTGACCTGGCCAAGAAGGGCAGCATGAACGATGTTACAACAGATGAAACACAGACAAGACAGGCAGACAAATACAGCTGTAAAACACAAATATAATGGCACATTAGCCAGTCAATAACAAACTATTAAAAATCATTAAAAACTGGCACATTTTAAAACGATTTTAGGATATACGAGCACTCACATCTACCAATGGTGTTCGTGTTCTCTGTCCTTTAAGATGGACCTGAACTCCCCCATAGTGATTACATCTGAGAGTTTCAGCTCCTTCTGTACATTGTTCCAAGCTGTGGGGGCAGCATATTTAAAAGCTGTTTCACCCAGTTGTGTTCTCACTGTAGGGACCAGCATCTGAATAACATCTGGGGAGCGCAGGCCATATAGACTTTCTCTTTGACACATATATGTGCAAATGTAGGAGGGAACCAACCCAAGCAGAGATTTATAAATAAAACCCAACCAATGGGAACGTCTCATGGCCAATTAGCAGCAGCATATAAAGTGCAATGGTGTACTCGATATCCACACCCAGTAATAAATCGTAAGGCACAATGGTACACAGTATCCAAGCTCTTTAGGCACTGGTCAGAGGCATTCATGTATAGCAGGTCACCATAATATAATATAGGTAAAAACGTTGCAGATATCAAATGTTTCCTTATTTATTTCTGTAAAAGAAACCTCTTTTTATTTTTAGCTTTGAAACAACATTTTCCGTGTGTAACTTGAAAGACAAGTTCTGTTCAATAAGAAATCCCAGATATTTGTAAGTAGTGACCCTCTCAATGTCAGCACCTTGAGCAGTACACATCTTGGGTAGATTAGATGGTAACTTTTTGCCAATCGAAAATATCATCACTTTGGATTTTTCTGCATTTAATACTAACTTTAGTTGATATAAATGGGTTTGTATCAAAAGGCAGACTGGAGGAAATCTAGACTTTGCTCTCTTGAAGCAGAGGAACAATGAATAACAGTATCATCTGCATAAAAATGGTAAGAAGCATTTGCTAAATTATGACAGATTATTTACATATATGGTAAAAATAATGGGTCCTAATATGGAACCTTGTGGCACACCCTTTGCTATCGGGAGGAAGGAAGAAGAGGACGCAGAAAATTGGACGCATCGGGTTCTCGCTGATAAATAATTTAAAAACCGATACTGTGAAGTCTTTCCGCCAGGATGATATAATCAACTGTGTCAAACGCCTTGGACAAATCAATAAATAGAGCTGCACAATACTTTTTACAGTCCAATGCCTCAATGATGTTGTCATCACTTTAACAGCAGCAGTTGTTGTGCTGTGTTGTTTTCTAAAACCGGATTGGTGCTCTGACACGATATAATTTGTCCAAGAATAATTTAAGTTGTTCACTAAGAAGCTTTTCAAGGACCTTCGCTACAACACATCATTTTTTAAATGTCTGCAGCAAATTTAAGAAAATGAGGAGGAAGTTTGTCTGGACCTTTAAAATAACAAAACAGCTTGGTTAGTTATCATTGTTAATTTTTAATAATTTAATAATAATAATAATATAAATAATTTTTTAATAATGTATTAATATTTATCACGGCTCAGGTCCATTAAGGTTTAATGGACCTGAGCCATTATAAATAATAATACATTATAAAAAATGTAATGCTCTCAAAATTATCGCGTTAACGGCGGTAATACATTTTTTGAATTAATTGTGTTAAAATATTTAACGCATGTGCAGAATGGAAAATGAAGACTAGAAAACGGTTTTGAAAACTTTTGTCACGTAGTGATCGTCTTCTCAATAGAACATCTTTGATAATGTCTTCTGGCCAATCAGAATCACGATAACGGCGTGGTGTTGTTGCAGGAAGTCCCGATGGAGAATTTGCTGTAGTACATCTCTATATACATCGATACAACATTACGTGTTGATAGAAATCAACACGTAATGAAATAAGACCCCACGGTTTGATGATTGATATGTGTGTGGGCTGTCTTTCATTTGGACACACAAAACAATGTTATAATAAACATACAAAGGCTACATACTGTATGTTAAATGGATATATCCGCTTTCTTTCATTTATCTGTCCATTCCAACAACAATATACATAAAGAAATGGCATATTTTGGACATAGTTCGAATGGTGATTAATCATGATTAATTAATTTTTAGCTGTGATTAATCTGATTAAAAATGTTAATCGTTTGACAGCCCTAAACAAATTATAAAAAAATAAAAATAAAATTGTGAATCACAAACAAAGTGTTAACAGGCTTTGCTACAACAAATAGGTAGATTGTCTGCACACACACACACACACACACACACACACACACACACACACACACACACACACACACACACACACACACACACACACACACACACACACACACACACACACACACACACACACACACACACACACACACACACACACCATCATCATCATCATCATGCGCCCCGGTGACAGGACATCTCCTTCATAAAACGAGGGGAATACTCTGGTAGTTGGATGTGTGTAGAGGTGTGTGTGGTTGAACGTAGCAGCCTCGATCTCTATCCAGCGGTTCTAATGAAGGGCAACGCAGTGAAGTAAACAGTAAAAGGCACCGCTCTTTGCAGCTGGTGCTGCTCTTCTCAGATTCTGCTGAGCTACACGTTACTGTGCTCCCGAGCCATGCAAGTTCGATTTCACAGAGTTTGCAGGTAACACACTTTTTACTGTTGTTTAAAGTGCTCCCACGCTGTTGAAGATTTGAGTCGGACCGCGCTTCTCTAAGCCTCCGCCATTTTTCAAATGTCAGTTTTTTTTGAGTGACGTAGCCAGCTCCGTAAACAGAGAGTAACAACATAGACCAAAGAAATCGATAACTGACTTTGTTGCCAACATTTTTAGCAATCGATTAGTTGTTGCAGCCCTACAGTACACTGCACCACTCGATTGTCATGCCTCTGACATTGTTAACATATTAAGAAGGCCAGTGTTTATGTTTTGTATCCATTTGTGTTTTTCTTACCAGCGTTTTGTACTCCACGTCCTCTCGCAGCAGCCTGTTGTCGTTCAGTGTGTACTTTGCTTTCCCCGTCACAGCGTCCACAGGGCCCTTGTCCACCTGGTGCTTTATGGCTCTGAACAGCATGTAGAAGGACTCCCCTGCTGATTCCTGGCCAAGCATAACGGTCAACAAATTATTACTCAGAATTGAACTTTGAGTGATTCAGTGTGCATCCTGACAACATACCCTCAGAAAGGTAAAGAGGCAGATGGACATCCAGTTTGTCAAAAGCTTCTCCACCACAGATTCCGTTCTGGAATAGAAAAAGTGAGCAAATCATTTATAGATGAAATAAGTCAAAAGTTATAAAGATACATTTATAAAGAAACCTACTCCAGCCTTACCTCCTGAGCATCAGTTTGGGGTTCTTGGCCACATACTGTTCCACCAGATCATTGAGCAGCGTCTTCAGGATGTCGGTGAAGTACTCCAGTTTCCCGTGCAGGGCCACCGTCAGCAGAGAGGCCACGTAGGCCCGGTCCCTGGGGGAGAACGTCCGCTGGACCTCCAGAGTGTGAATAAACTGGAGAGAGTAAAAACAAACAAAGTTAAATTCACATATTTTACTATTCATATTTTTGATTTATTTGTCCTCTTACTGTGTTTATGTTTGCACAAACAAATCCTTGTATATGTGAACCTACTTGGCAATGAACCCTATCCAGATTCTGAAAGAAATGCGTGGTCTATATTTTAAAGGCTGAAAAAAGTTTTACCAGGTGTCCAGTATAAGTAACTTTTTTATATGTGAGCACAAGTGGATAAAAAAAACGTTTTGGGAGGTTCTTTATTTTTCATACCAGACTTTTTTTTATGTTATTGGGAAAAGTAATGTTTTGGAAAACAAGTTTAGAAACAAACACAATCCCATTCAACTTTACGGGGGAAGACGATCATTTTTCCTTATTTATGAAAAAAAGCATGGGAATATTGATGTGAGCATCTTCCCCAATAACAAAGGATTCCTGTAATGTGGTGCCCACCCTTAAGACAACTGTTTGTCCAAAAACCTGCTCTGAATATGAAAACATAGCCCTGCTGTGAGACCTTGGTGAGGAAGAGTTTGCTGTTTAGCAGGTTGGACAGCTGCACCAGCCCCTGCTCCACCGTCTGCCTCCGACTCTCCGGGACGTCCAGATCTCGTCTCAGGGGTGACTCCTGGTGGCCGGGGAAGAAGATGCGCTCTGCGTACGCCCGGTAGTCCAGGAAGGGAATCCCCGAGCCCACCAGATCACTGGACATGTCCATCATCTCCGTCATCAGGTCTGGAGGAGGGGAGGGGAAGAAAAGTTTGTGTACCTTATGACCTTATTTTTTTTTTTTATCTTGTCGCTATGTTTACAATTAATGGAAGGAATGAAACTACAAAACCAGGCTCTGTTCTTATGAAACACTGACTTGTTTTATCCAACATTACTGTAAAAATCAATATGTAAGGGCAGTATATGTAAAACCAAATGTAGAAACATGCCATATCGTAAGCCTAACATTTGAGAGCAGTGTTTTTAATGTGAGTGAAAGACAGAAAAAAACATAAAGCATAAAATAAATAAATAATAACAGCCCCAATAGGTATGAAACCAAGTTCATATATATATATATATATATATATAAAATCAAGAATTGATAATATGTATTTAAAAAAATATATAATATCTGTTACATCAATATATTTTAAAATAAAAAGGAAAAAACTACTTCTAAAAAATAAACTGTAAACATTGAATATTTATCCTAAAGTGGGCAAAGTAGGCTATTCATAATAATAATAATAATAATAATGGTAATAATAATAATAATATGAGGGGGTAAAGTTGCACACTAACATACTGTTGCTATGTGCACTTTATTACCATTTCCTGCATTGAAGGCCTCTATATTGCATGTTTTAAATGTTTTTTATAACATTTTGAAATGTATAATTCTCTTTAACGGTGACACCGAAACATCTGTCGAGTGACTACAGACGGCTAACTATGGAGCATTCACAGCAATGATTATGCAACAAAAAAAACCTGAACTGATGTCATTTTCTAAAGTAAGATGTTCTGGTTGGTACCTGTGAACTCCTTCTTACAGCGGTCCCTCACACTGGTCTCCAGGTTCTCCAGCTGGATCTGAACCTTCTTATAGTCCCTCATGGCCTGCTTGCTCTTCCTCCTGATGAACACAAACAAGGCCGATAACATTTAGGTAGAGAAATAAAGCAGCACTGTGTTAGCAGAAGACGTACGGAAGCCCTGAGAGGCATGACTTCAGAACAGGTGAGAAAGTTAATTTAAAATAACACCTCCCTGAAACATGTAGACAAAACACTTTGAAAGATGGCCAACAAATGTGTATCTATTATTTGAGTAATTCTGTTGTGATAAAAACAAAAACAAATGTTCTCTAGTGGGAATACTATTTATAAGAATGAATGGCTGTTGTCCCCGAAGTTGTGTCATTAGGCTTTCGTAAAAAAGAATAAGAAAAGTATATTAAAAGACTTTGAGGTAAATCAGTGTAAGTGAAGTGTGGTCTGTGTTCACCTGTATATGAGGACTATAATGAGAACGATGAGGGCCACGATGGAGGCCCCCACCCCGACCCCCACCTGGGCCTCCAGAGGAAACGTGGACTGGGCCTGGCTGTCGTACTGCACTCTGCCCAGAGAGAAGTTCAGGTTCCCCATTCTCACCTGGAAAACACAGGCACAGAATGTCTGGGTCATTCTGAACGTAAAGGAACACTTTCCATTCCAAATGTGTGGTCAAATGTTCTCACTGTGAACTCGGGCAGACTCTCCATGCTGTCCTGCTTCTTCCCGGCAGTGAGTGAGGGCTGCTGAGTCGGCGGTTCACAGTACAGGTGGTTGTGGGTCAAGGTCTTCACGGAACACACCCCTTCCCCGATCCGAGCCTCCACCTCGTGCTTGTAGATGGCCAGATCCAGGTTCTCTCCCTTGATGGGAAAAAGACACAGAATCCAGGATTCATGACAGAGTTTGACCACCATGATTATGTGTGTAGGGAATCTCAGTCTTTCATTGGCCCCCCACCTCCACGGAGATGATGCTGCCCGGTTTGTGGTGGTACGGCTTGCTGGGGTCGTTCTGGCTCAGCAGGTAGAGCCTCGGGTTGGGCTCGTAGCTGAAGGCCTCGCCCCCGACGGCGCTGAAGTCAAAATGGAGGCTGTCCAACAGGAATTGGACTTTGACCCTGGCCCTCCGGGCCTCTGGGCCCACGGCAGGAGTTGGACACAGGATGAGGGCGGAGCCGTTCACCGTGCAGCCAGACTCATACTGGAGGAAAAGAAACAAATATGTTGATCACTTGTATCTCCTGAAATGCCCTCCCTCATACAGGCAGATTCAAACAATGATCTCACTATTGTGAAATGGCTACTATGGGGACTGACATCATCACACATGATAACGATTAGTCTCAATAGATCAATAGAGCCCAGATGTACCAGTCATAATGCATTTCCAAGACTGTTCAAAGACAACATTCTGAACACATTTGATAAAGAACTGAAAGAGGACATATTGTTGCTGTTTGCGAACATGCAGGATGTCTGCCCCAGGATGCATCGGGTGAGCATACATATGGCGTGTTTGTAGGGAATTCTTATTGGTATTGAATAACAAATGTTCCTTCACATATCGTGCCACGAAAAGTCAAGGAGCCCTGTGAAGATGGCCATGCTAGTTTTTTCTTCGAGCTGTCCGTCTATTTCTTTTTGGTGGCCTTGTTGCAGACAAAGAAGCATGACATTATTGGTGCATGGATTCCTGAGGTGTTTTGTATCAAATGAGCCGACTACATCCTCTGAAAGGCAGCATGTGGAGCAGCGACCTGTTGGACTCTTAAGAGAGACAATAAAAGAACACAAAATGCACATATTTAGAAGTTCATTTCTCTCTCTGTGTGGAGCGTACCTGTTTGACGTGACAGAGCGTTCCCTCGGGGCACTCTGCCTCTGGGACGATCCTCCTCCATCTCTTCATGCTCCCCCGGTGGTCCCGTCCTCTGCTCAGACTCCTTCCACCCCTCCCTCTGACGCTCCTTCTCCTCCTGGGGGGGAGGGTGTCAGGAGGACTGAGGGTCACCCTCATCTTGGGCTCCTGGACCACATCCAGGTTCTGCCCGGAGACTCTGATGATACGCCCTCCACTGCAGAGGGAAAGAACAAAATAACATTAGAATCGTTTCTTCATTACATTCAAGTTAAGATCTAAAGTAAATAACAATAATGACAGTTCCCTACTTACATTTTTGGAGCATAAGCATTTTTATTGAACAATATTTCTCTTGTAATATATATAATCTAAATTATATAAAAAAACGTTTTAAAAACCCCAACATTGAATATGTAGTAGTTCTGCCATATCATGAGCAGAAGATATATTCATTTCAGATTGCTCTGTTTACACTGATGAGCACCTGAGAAAGCTTTTCGAGGGTGAAGCCATGGAGATGTTGGGGTTGGGGGTGTAGTGATACACCAGACCCTGCAGGTGGCGCTCCGTGCCTCCGAACCACACGATGATGCCATGTCCCCCGGTTCTGTTGCTGCCTTTGGTCAGACAGCTGATGTGATCCTCCTGGATGTTCGGCCTGAACAGAAACACACATTATGACCCACTTTCCAGTCATTTACACAAAGTATGTTTTTAATAGTTATCACAGTGCACAGGTGCACTATTTTGCAACGGCTATTTTGCAACGACTCAATCGGACTATTCGATTGAGTTTTTGGAATATTGCAGAAAATAAGATCTGTGGCAAACATGTTTATTATACCTACACATGTTGTTCAGCAGGATAATCTCCACATATTAACACCACTTTTATAATTGGTTGAAGCGAAACGCAATTGTCAGAATTAAAGCTAATGTTTGGCTATAAACAGTCACATGACTTCCCGTCAACACTGCTAAGCTAAAGTCTACTAATAAACTAACATTTCACATTCACAAGAAGACATTGACTCACTCTTAACCAAATTGTTCCCATTTTAACTTAGAATTACAACAATATGGCACAACTTCAACAAATATTAGAAATAAAAAAGCAATAGAAACCAAATTTGTATTTGATAAATACTTGATGTCTTTCTTTATGTATATATATATATATATATATATATTTTTTTTTTTTTTAAATATTGTTGTGTTCTTTGACTCTGTATGTGTACCTGTGTGGATAAAATTATAATTAAAAAAATATTTGTATTTAGCCACCGCCGTTTTTATGACGCATCAATGTGTTTACTGACGTTATACGTTATGTGGTAAAACCAAGAAAAGAAAGTGTCTACCCATAGATATGTTTTCATAACTCATACAAAAATAAATAAGACTTTAACAGCATTGATAAAGTGCTAACATGCGGACTCATTTCCAGGTGTAGGACTCCTGAACTATTAGCAACACTTACTCCACACATAGAACTCCTCCGATGAAGACTTTGACATCCCTGGTGTGTCCCGTCCTCAGTCTCCGGCCCCTGATGGTGAAGGAGGAGCCCCCCGCTTTGGGCCCTCTCTGGGGGGAGATGCTGCTCAGAACAGGATCCTGGTGATGGTGAGGAGATGAATGAGAAAGATAAAAGGGAAGACAATATAAAAAGGTGTAATCAATAATGAGCGGGTGATTCATTGGGGAGATAAAATGGACACAGGGGCATTCTGGGAAACACTGGAGGGCTGCCTCACAGCCAGATTGTATAATTAATTAGCCTGTCACTCGGGCTAATTAATTAACACCGGTAGTCCTTTTACTGCAATGTAAATAAGGCACTTTATTACATCACAGGGCCACTTACATTTACAACGCCGCATTTCAAGTGAAGCATTATTACCAAGAGATATGCGAGAGCTGTCCTTTACTTAATTCATCAGAAATAATCTTTATTTGTCATGGAAACAAACATGTAACAGCTACAATGGTGGACTCTTAGCACATGCTTCATTTAGTTCAGTTACAGTTGTATCTGTTCATACAAATACATAATTTGCAGTGGTGTGGTGCTACCGTCATGAAACCTAAACCCCCAAGATGAATAATAGTAAAACCTCTCTGCTCTTAGCTTATGAACCGTAGAACCCTCAGTTCTTCTGATAATGGCCTTTGAAATATTCCTAAAATGAATGATGTGACCAACCTTTTGATTTTGGCTTTTAATTGAATTGTATTTACTGTATGATGATTTAATTTTTAATTGTATTGTATTTGAATTTAAATGTAATTAAAACAATTGTTTTATTGTATTATCTTATTTTAGTATGTCCTTCTATTTTTTTTATTCAGTCCTTTGTTTGTTGACTTTTTGGATTTAAGTGTTTTTCATCAATCACAAAGTTGAGTGTTATATTTACCTGGAGGTAGTACTGTTTTTATTTATTTGTATTTCTTTGGTTTGTGAAATGCTTCATGTCACCTTTTGTGTATGAAAAGCTCTATATAAATAAAGTTTGATTTGATTTGCGCTGTGAGGACAAGCTTCGCTAAATTAAGTGTGAATCCAAACATACGGAAATGATACACATTTGCATGCACACTTTTTTTCTTCAATCTTTCTTTACCTGGAATCTGAAGATCTGAGCAGAGAGTCCGAGTCCCCCCCCCCTCACTTTGACCGAGGCCAGGCCGCTCTTCTCCCCTCCACTGCTGGTGGTCTCACACACTATCCTACAAGGTGAGGACATGGTTAGAAAGAGCTGGAGAAGCTTTAGCTTCAGATTATGATCGGGTTAAGTCTCCACTTGCCTGGAGGAGACTTCATATCTGCTGCTGATGACGCTGCAGGGGACCCCCGCCACGGTGACCGAGTTCTGGATGTCTTCAGCCCTCTGGCCCAGGTTAGAGCCTGTAATTGTCACAACCGTGCCCCCCTCTACGGGACCGGACACCGGGTCCAACTGGAACACCACGGGAGCAAACAAAGGGAATTCATATCCTGTCTATGTCGTCTTGTTTTCACATCACATGGTAGCATGACATCTAGTAGGGATGTACTATTTAGCACATGGTTCAATACATGCTTTGGAGCTGTGTGATTGCTAGCAGGATAACAATGTGACAACGCATTTCAAAACAAAGCACTATATATCATAGGTAGAGGAACTGCCTTGATTTTCATCTAGGCTTCTTTCATTCTTCATTCTTTTTTAATGTCTTTGTTTTAAATGCAGCAGGTGGACACCTTCATATGTAAACCAAATAGTGTTTGATTTTAATTAATATATTAAACTAAAACAGCATTTGTTAACTTGCTGCTGTCTTGCCCCCCGTCAGCAGCAGTGCATTGCTTTTCTTGTTCTGCTGGTTATTGTCAGTTTTTTGCTCATTTGCATGGCAGTTGGCATGGCAACACAACGCCCACATCCCACAGTCAGGATGAGACGGCATTGTGCTTGCTTTTTTCCACGACAGTGACAATAAATAAATAAAATCTTACAGAATTCATTTATTTCCCCCCTTCACTCATTGTTCCTACTTTCGCTCTCCAAAAAAGTGCTTACGAAGTGAATGACGGGTGCAGGGCAGGAGTGTTTGATGTCGTCGCTACAGGAGTCCTGGAACACGCAGTGAGAGCCGGCGGCCCCCCCGCACCACACACAGCCGTACTTCGGGTCGGCTGTTCTACACCGGCTGCAGTCGGACCGCCCCACAGAACAATTAAACAGGGTCACTGAAACAAGGGAGAGAAATACATGAATAGATGTCAAAAAAAGATACGTAATACTTTTAAGGGTTACATAACTGGATTACTATCAGGATACAATACAAGGTAATCCCTTACAGTTACATCAAAAAAGACGTAATCTGAACACTTTTACATTTTAAACATTGTGGATCACTAAAAAAAAAGGATCTGATGTTATCTCTTCTCTGTAAGCTGTGCTGTTCTGTAGGCTAATACTTTAAGTGTGAATCTATACGCCTACTGCCTGCATCTGCTTTATGGTTTTCACTCTTTCTTTTGTTTGTTTGTAGCCTTTATTTAACTAGGTGAAGCCCCTTGAGATCAAAAGATGTCTTTTTCAAGGGTGACCTGCAGGACATTAGTTACACATGTAACATAAAAACAACAATAAGGATGACATACAACATAATGTACAGGGTACAGTTTACAGTGACAGGTACCATGAGTATCAAACAGCATGTCACCCAGCCGAGTTTTAAAATGATGCAGGGGAACCAAAGTGCTCAGTTTTAAACAGGTTTGCAGACTGTTCCACTTTAGTGGCGCTGCACAACTAAAAGCTTTCTTCCCTAAGACAGTCCTAGCACTTGGCACATTTAATAAAACAACATCATGAGATCTCAGGCAATACGTACTTTCAATTCGTCCAGAGATCAGATATAAAAAGGTAGTTTACCCAACATGGCTTTATAAATGAACATGTACCAGTGACTGAGCCTCCGTACAGTTAGTGAAGGCAGACCTGCCCTGGCATACAGGGTACAGTGATGAGTAAGTGCTTTACAGTTAGTAACACATCTCAGAGCACTGTGATACGCAGCATCTAACTTTTCCAGGCAATTGGCAGGTGCATTCATATAGACCAGATCCCCATAGTCCAGCACAAGTAAAAAGGTCACAGTGACTAGCCTTTTCCTGGCCTCAAGCGAGAAACAGGACTTGTTCCTTTTTAAGCAGGTTATTTACATGACGTTTAAAAGTAAGACAATCATCAAGCCAGATACCTAGGTATTTATAATAGGTAACCACTTTGAGTACTTGTCCTTGTATAGTAACAATATCCAAAGCAGTGTCTGTAGTCTTTTTAGCTTTAGAAAAGAGCATTACCTTGGTTTTATCAACATTTAAAAGAAGCTTAAGTTCAGCGAGCTGAGTCTGAATAGTGTTAAAAACAGCCTGTAATTTAACACCAGCCTCCTTAATGCAGGGACCTGCACAATACATCACGGTATCGTCCGCATACAAATGTAAAGTAGCTTCATCCACATTTTCACCTAAACTGTTGATATATATGGAGAATAAAAGTGGACCTAAAACAGAACCTTGAGGAACACCATTAGCAATGTTCAACCATTCAGAAGACAGTTCTACAGAGAGGTAGTTCACAAACCACCCCACTGCATGGCTGGATAGGCCAATACTGGCTAGCCTCTGCTTCAAAACGCGATGATCGACGGTGTCAAACGCTTTGGAAAGGTCAACAAATAGAGCTGCACCACTCTGCTTATTATCTAAAAAACTCGTAATGTCATTCACCACTTTCATTGTGGCAGTGATGGTGCTGTGTTGCTTTCTGAAGCCTGACTGATGTTTAGACAGGATGTCATTTTTACATAAATGCAGTATTTACCTGTATGTGCATACAATAGTGTGTGTGAGCTTAACTGTGTGTATTCAACTAAAACAGAGCATTCAGCTCAGCTCAGATTTTAAACTTTAGTTTCTGCTTATGTGTTTTGTTGAGGCTACTGCCTGAATATGCTTGATGAAAGGCAGCTTTTCCTATGAATCAAATCCTTTTTGATACTCAATATCTTGTTTTTTTTCTAAGGTCACATTGAAACATTAAGGTCATTTAAAAGGAAGTAATAAGAATACATCACTTGTATATTCTGATACTCAGATGAGGTTACACACCGTACAGATCCTCAGTGCTGTCGATGAGGAAGTTGTTTTTTCTCCTCACGTTGATCACGGCGGGGTATTCCTCCAATAAGGCAGAATAGGCATACTAAAACAAGGAAAGCAAATAACAGTCAACACAGCACATGTTGAGATATGGAAAATCATGTGATGTATCCATTAACAATTCAGATCTGGCTATGAGAGATAATGAACCACGCTGCTGGAAACAGACATGTGTGATTAAGAGAGCAGTTAATGGGTGTTGATTATGACCTTTGTTTTAATTTACATCTTTTATGAATGCTACCAGGCGGGTGGATTTTACTCCATCAGATATACACAGGCAAAGAAGTTGTTAATAGTTACTGTTGCAGTTTAATAGTTGCTTAGAAAATGTTTGTATTGCTGCTTTATATCAAATAAAAAAAATGTGGATCAAAATGATTGTAGTTTATATAAAAGCAAAAATAATAATAATGATTATTAATATAATTTGTTTTAAAAAGGGGTACATTTAGGAGAAAAAACGGTGCCAATGTACCATACATCTCTAAAATGATTAAGTAATTAATTTGCAATAATTCATGTATTCGTATCGGACAAAGATTACTTGCGTTGCTAAATATACACAGTGTATAAATTCACTAAGAAAAAATGATATTAAAAATGCATACAATATGTTATAAATTCACCTGTATACTACATGTTGGTGTACTTTGTGAAAGAGGCCTAGAATCATATGTTTTCAATCAGTTGAAAAGTCAGTGTAATTTCAAATTGCAGATCAATTTCTCACTGTACAGTATGATTTAGTCATGAATGTTACATTTTTGAGGAAATATCTCCAAGTATCTGAAAATACTTTTTCAATAGCTTTAAAGAAAGTCAAGAATGCATTATGTTCAGATTTGAAGAGTGTAGAGAAAACACAATAACACAGAAATGACTGTAATGAGATGTGTTCTGACCTGGTGGGGTTGGCAGGTGATGGAGAACACTGATGGTTTTGTAGCATCCGGCTCCACGGAGGCCTCCACCACCACCGACTGGTTCTCAATGTCCAACACACACTCGTAGTCCAGATTCTCATCCTAAAGTACACAGACACACACATATTTGTATACAAACACAGACAACATCATGTTGTTCTTTGTCAGTACAGTTAGGTGTGAACATTGGGATTTGTTTCTGCCTGTCACCGTACAGCAGTGTTGTAGTCAAGTCACCAATTCACGAGTCCAAGTCACTCTCGAGTCACCACTCTTCGAGTCCGAGTCACCAAGGGAGAGTCGTAGTCGAGTCCAAGTCTGAGTCACCCAAGGAGTGTCCGAGTCAAGTCCGAGTCATCATTACCTATGTTCGAGTCCGAGTCCAAGTCACCTAAGAAGAGTCCAAGTCAAGTCCGAGTCACAAGTCTTCGTGTATTAACCTTCGTGGATATATGTGTTCAAATGTAGCTGCTCCTCTACATTGCTGTTATCCTGTCATGTTATACTAATCTGTCTATTGAACTGCTGTGAAGCGAGTTTGGCTACATTTCTTGTAATAGGTGCTATACAAATATAAAGTTTATTACTAATATTAATATTATTATTGTAAATTTACAATAATAATAATTATTTAATTTTTTTAATATGTCTAACTATATTTAAAATGAGTTACCTTTTAGAGATGTGATTATATTTGTATGCCAATATTTTCCTATGGTAAAGTTTTCAATTTGCACTTTTATTTTGATAGTAATAAGATCGGGACTCTTATTTTGAAGGAACTTTTACCGGTTAAATCGGTTTACTGATAAAGATTTAGCCCCAGAAAAGCCATGTGCTTTCGTGTTATCGGCTGAATCTGTATGTATTGATTAGATCACGTTACTTTGATGATAGTGTTCAAGACAGCCTATATGTCTGAACTCGATCCTTAGAGTAATGTGTTACGGAGCCTTCTCTTCTATATTGTTTCCACATAACGAGCATTTTGCGCTGCTCTTTTCCAATGTGGAAGCAGAATGTGTGAAAGCATACAGCACGATGCGGGGTGTGTCTCTAGACATCTCTAGACTGGAACAGCGGGGCCCAGTCCGTGAACTCGCCTCGCAGGTGCACACGCCAGAATAGAGGACATCAGACTCCAGAGAAAACTTGCTCGAGTCCAAGTCAGAGCGTCAATGTACAAGTCGAGTCCGAGTCATCGTGGGGGGAAAGATTCACGAGTCCGAGTCCAAGTCAGCGTACGCGAGAATTCACGAGTCTGAGTCGCGTCAATCAGTGCGCGAGTCCGAGTCGAGTCCCGAAAATCGGCACTCGAGTCCGAGTCCAGTACTCGAGTCCAGGACTCTCGGCTACCACACTGCAAAGCTGATTTTTCAGATTTCATTAAAAAAAACAAGACACCCAACATGATAATGCCCTTTTAATTAGGCAGTAATTATCCCTCCTTAACAACAGTTCACAACAAAACCTATAATGGCACATTGGGGCTATTTTAGATTAGAAAAAAAAAAATGACATTGGGGGAAAGGGGGTATATTCTGAAGAAAAACTCCTGATCTATGAGATAAAAGTCTAAAGTTTAAAGGGAAAACATTTCCTGAGATTTAAAGAGTAAATGTAAGAGAGAAAACACACACAATTACAAGGGGAAAAAACTGAAATATGATCTTATTAATCTAAGGAATTCACACTTTTTTTTTCCTATAACATTGTCCCCTCCCCCAGCGGCATATTTAAACATATATATGAAATATAAATAAACAATATGCACCTTTATGTCCTTAGACAATAAATATACTTTCCAGAATGTTTGCAAAGTTGGTAATTAATGCTGGTAAAAAAACGTGACATACTTCCTCATCAATACCATGTTAACCAGTCCCTAACTCAGTGCTTCTCAAAGTGTGGTCCGCGGACCACTGGTGGTCCGTGAGTATATTGGTAACATTTCACATTTGAAATAAATAAATAAATAAAAGTTTTCCGCACTCTCGCGGGAATATCTCCACAATGGAGCGAGTTTAAGTTGCTAAAATTGCGCAACACCTTCATCACACGTTTCCATTTGCAGGCGATTTGTAATCTGTTCTAGAAAAACGATGTGTTTTTGGATATTTTTGGAGTTAGGTGGTCCGTGAGTGTTTTTTTATTGGTTAAGTGGTCCTTGGTATGAAAAAGTTTGAGAAACACTGCCCTAACTGAATACTGCTTTAATGCTCCCTTTAAGTCAAGGGGGTGCTGAGCTTTGTTGGGCTCCGTTACCTGGAAGAGGTGGAGGTGTAGTCCCAGCAGAGTGACCTTCCTCTCCACGTTGACCGGGAGCAGAGAGGAATCCTGAACCTCCTCCACACACGGACAGTCCTGATGACACAGTGAGAAATAAATATATACACAGGGACAAGGAAATGTAGCCATGAACCTATATCTGCTTAAAAGGATCCCTGTGCGCTGTGTCCATTATATAATCATTGACATGCATTATGTGATTGACTTAAACTAGATGTTTGAATACTTTTTTTTCCCAAACTTGTTTCTCAGATAAAACAAATAATACAATCATGGAACTTGTATGTTCCACAACCACAGGAGTTATAAAAGAGTTGGCATGTCACAATGTCGAAAATAATATTGTAAATTAAAGAGTTTTTTTAACATGAACAGCGTTTCCCTGAAATGTTGCCATCAGCTGCATAAAATCATTCCCCCCCCCCCCAACAAAACATTCAAGGTAAATATCTGATGCACCTCAACTCATCTTTGATTTGTATACTGTAATAAAAAAGTGCATTTTCTAATGATTTACAGAAAATCCAACATGGGGAAAAGCTACCCAACGGATACAGATACCTAGCTCAGGCACTATGAAGATGCAAGAACAGCAAACACAACATGAAACTAAAAGGAAACAACAACTAAGAGGTCATAACCACAAAGACACAACAACAGCCATGAATGACGTGCAAGTAAAACACCGGGCCTGCAGGAGAACATAAAGCTGTCTTTGGGTGACATGAAGATAAATGATATGGAGCGTGTGGAATATTCAATCATTCTGTCAGGTCAGTGCCTCGGATTGATCGGTTCTGTCCTCGAGCAGTCGCCCTCCTTCTCATCTACAAGAGAGCTAATAAAGACAGTAGCAATACACGTTTGGTATGCAGTATTTTGTATTGATGTCAAATAAGTCCTAAGAAGATGTACTGCTTATATTTACTGTAGATACTTACAAAGACATGTTCGATAGTATGTGAGAAATCGAGAGAGACATTAATAAACACTTTGAAATGACTGAAAATGCTCGCGGCTCCAGTGTCGACAGTGTTTGTTATTGTATTCATTATCTTATCAATCAATTATCCAATTGTAATTTTTTCATTTTATGTTCTTTTATCATCACTTATTTTATTGTATTATATATTTGTTTTTTTGTTCACAGTTTTAATGCTTTAAATGTTGTTTAAAGGTGGGGTAGGTAAGTTTGAGAAACCGGCTTGTTATATTCCATGGAATGCTCTTAACATCCCGATAGCAATGAATATCTGAAGTGCTTTGACAAAAAATCCATACAAACATTTCATCTGTGGAAGCGCTGTAAAAAGCACGACCAATCATTTTAGATGGCCCGGCTAAAGTAATTGGATGGCCTACCTGCCTGTCAGCCTTCCATCTGGGCACAAACTTATCTCGTGCCCTCATTGGTCATGTGCGCGTTCGTGTGTGTTGGAGGAGGGGCTCTGTGAGGAAGTGGCAGATTTTTTTCCGGCTGTGTATTTTCAAATTCTAGCGCACTCGAGCTGGTTTCTCCAAAATGACCTACCCCACCTTTAATAGTTAAATGTCTTATGTTTATGTAAATAGTTTTATTTGAAATGTTATTGGTCCTTTAACTTAAACTTCTCATGTTTATATATATATACATTTTATTGGAAATGTTTCCTTAACTTTTTATGTTTATATAATATACCTTTTTGTTTTATTGTATCTTTTTATTGCACGGTCTTTCAACTTCATATATATATATTTCTATTCAATTTATTGATTTATTTAATAAAACTATTTAGCACTTTTACTACGAGAATAACTAAATAAATCCTTAAATATGTGTCTAATGGTAACTGCAGGATATCTAGACCATCTTCACCCTTGGCGTCAGCACTCACCCTGAAGTAAGAATCAGAGGAGGAATCTGATTGGTAGTTATCTTCAGATTCAGAGTAGGGCTCAGTAAATATGTCGGGTGTGGCGATGAGCGGCATTTCTCTGGGGCTCGACTCTGCAATGGAGGAACCTGTAGCAGAATCCGCCTCAGACACTTCCTGCTCCTTCTCCCATGGAGCTGTCCGACTCTCTGCACGCTCCGTATGGTCCCTGAGATGCAGCTCTGTGAGAGGGACCACATCACTGGAGCTGGTGGAGCTCACTTCAGAGTACACCGCTTCCTCAGTCGGCTCTAAATACCTCACATTAGAGTCTATATAACCACTAGTGCTGCTGGGTAATGTAGTTTGGGGAGTTTTCTCAGTGATATTCAAGGTTTCAGTCTCTGCATCCTTTGAAAGAGCTCCTGCAGTGTTTCCATCCGTCGCCCCCCAGCCTCCTGAGGAGGAGCTGTGTGTGGTGGTGGCCTGGCTGAAGACCCTGACAAAGGGGGAGGTTGTTGCCAGCGTAAGGGGGGAGGTGGGTTCAGCTTGAAGGGTGGTGGGTGGTGTCACTGTAGTGGAAGTTGTAAGGACAGCTGCCGTGGTGGGAGTGGGTGTCTCTGCAGGTGGTGGCTCTGTTGTTGTTGTTTGTGCGGTTGTTGTTGTTGTTGTGGCCGGGACGGTGGGAGGTAAAGTGGTGGGTGGTGGGATGGTGGGTGTGGGCGGTTTGAACTTGACGATGGGAGAAGAACAAAGGAACATGCAAGAAAAGGGGAAGACAAGAAAGAAAAAAGCAGGGGGAGGAAAACATTAGGATAACACATAAGGGTAACATAAGGAAGCAACTTATGAATACAAAAAAGAAAATCATGGTAAAAACAGTACTTAAAAAGACAAAAGTACAACAAACACACATGCAGGGACTCATGTATACAGTATGATACATGCTCCTCCACATCTCTAAAACCCCATTTCCACACTGTCTACCCTCATATATACTCAGTTATGTACACCTCAGATTAATGGTGTCTAATACAGCTGTCAATAAACATCTTAACTTTATGAATGATGCAATGTTAGTTTGGAGCAAGTGTTGGTGATTTGACTCTATTGGTTTTAGGGCTGCGTGATATTCTTATATTTTACAGGAAAGCGAGACATTTTCATCGTTTGATGCCGAGGAATTCCACCCGTAATGTAGCCAAATTAAGTTCTGTTTTCTGTCGCAATGAAGTTTTAATTTTCTGTTTTTTTTCATTTGTCCCTGGATGATTTTCAGGTTGTGCGAAATAGCAACAACTCCATGCATCCAAGAACCCTTTACTCAGAGTGAATGGTTTCCTATGAAAACACCTCTCTTGTAGATTAGTCATAGACAGTCATGATACACGTTGTAGCATGACGCATGTCTTACTAGAGAGCACATGTTCTGCGATGTGAATGTTGTGCATAGACGCAGCACAATGTTGATGCCGAAACGATACACAACCCTAATTGGATTTCATTCAAATGATTAGCACCCTCATGAGTGTAAATGGGGTGGAGAATATGATGGAATAATATTTAACAGTACCAAAAACCCCATTAACATCCTATAATAGAAGTAGCACCGCTTTAAAAATATGTATCAATATGGAAAGCCTTCCTTTAAATGCACACTCACATTCTGGTTGTAGATGGTGACTCCTCGGCTGCAGGTGTGTGTGTGTGTGCAGATGTGCTGGTGGATGCACCAGGTACACCCCCAGCGGCTGCTCACACACCCTTGGCATCTAGAAGAATAAACAGGCAGAACAACAGAACATGGAAATTAGTGGCAATACACATTTTAGAACACTTGCTCCTGATTTGCTTTTCTTACAGCAGAAACAACACGACCTCTACCAACCACACACTTTTGGAAATGTTTACTATTTTAAATAATGTTTTCAGAGGTCACAAGCTGTATACAGTACACCTATGTAGACACAGAAAGTATTTTCTAGATTTGTATAACTAAGTTCAGTTTAGTTGGTGAACATATACAACTAAAATACAGATAAAATAATAGTAAATAAACAATAATAAGTCAATGCTTTTGAAGTAGGGACAAACCAAAGCAGCCTCGTCTTTTTTCACAAACCCGTTCATGTTTTAATAATGTCGTAAGGTTCTCAAAACATGTATAAATTGTTGTCAAACCATGTTATTTAATAATTATTTATTTTGAATCACATTCTAGATATTTTATAAAGTTATTACAAATATACGTGTTTATTGTTATAGTGGTTTACACTCATTTGGAACGACATGCAACTTTACTTTATACATACAAATATGCAGTTTTTAGAGATAACCAAACGTATGTTGGTATGGTACATGACATCTACTCTGAGTTTACAATTCTTATAGCTTTATGTGGCATCCAAATTGTATTTGTGATTGTTGTGTATGTATTTCCCCAAACACTCACAAAGAAGAAGACTTTGGTACAATGTAATGAGAATGTATTTTATGTTGTGCAATATTACAATGAGCTTCTTCAATTTGATCAACTTGATTTGTATGGTTTCCAGAAGAGGTTAAGGGTATTTTTGAATAACCGATTGATAGATTAGGTTTGAGTAATATGTGTCGAGTACTCACGGTCTGCGTCCGGAGAGCTGTTGGACCAAGCTGCAGTTGTAGAAAGTGAATTCGGTTTCTGCCACCGTCACATTGGTAAAGCGCAGCGACAGGGCCACCATCACAAACTCTGTATGGGAATACAAAACATGCGTCAACTTCCAATTATCTCACCACCTTCTCATAAGCATTATAGTTTGTGTCTCCTTTCAAACTATTTTGATTGTTTGGTATTTTCTAAACATATTTAGTTGTGGGTACAATTGCTGGCCAAATACAAGACACTCACCATCTCCATGGCCAATGGGGGGCAGTCGGCTGGCATCGGGGGTGGGGCATGTGACACCAGTGTCAGTGACTGAGGCAGGAACTTCTGTGTCCTGGAAGAAGCAAGAGTAGGCCTCTCCTTTTCCCAGGCTGGGGAGGCCCTCGACTGATACTGCGATCTGAGGGAGGGAGAAAGGACGTAAAGAGAAGAAAGGAAAGGAAGTGAGCAGGACAGGAGACTCCTAGTACTAGGATGGGTTAAAAGCAGAGGCCACTGTGAGTGCTGTGTGCTCTGCATGTGACCAATAAAGAGGGTTTCATCCCTCCGATTCAATTCATCTAAACTAGTGATGACACTTCTCCAGTTAATAATGTACATAAGGGTATTATTATTGTATTACAAGTTTACACATCCAGAATATGGTAGAGCCAGGTAAAACATTATCGCTTGTTTTGTTGACATACAGTCAAAGGACTCCTAAAGAAAAAATATTGGATATTACATTGTTTCTATCACTCATATAAGGGTTTGAATGTGCACATGTGGCATTATCTATTGTGAACTATTGGTACATTTGTCTGAAAGAAGACATTTAAGGATATAGTAGAGCCCTTCAAATTGACCAGTCCATGACAAGATAATAGTTTGCCTGTAGTTTCTTGGCTTCAATTGACCGTGTTTTATAGAACTAAAACTCTAATGGATCAGATGGAGAGAGCAAAGAAAGAGTGTCACATAGTAGTCTATTGTGCATTACTCCCATCTGTTCCCCCCTCTCCCCCCCTGCATTACATGTGTTTCCTCCCCGCGGCTGATGTTGTACTGGCTGAGGTGCTGGATATTGAGGCACTGCTGCATCTGGTTGAAGCTCCACAGCCACTGGCCCTGCGTGGAGCCTCGCTGGCACTCCCAGCGCTGGCCACACCTGAAGAAACACAAGGAGGTCAGAAGGACGAAGACACAAAGTAGACGGGATGCATGAGAACATTTGCAGCAGCTCCACTGACTCACCGTCCCTCCAGGACACACCAGCCACAATAGGGGTCTTTGGCAGACAGACACGACTGACAGTCAAGGTGGGCTCCACATTCTGCCACTGGATGCTTCTCTACCTAAAATATACAAAACATAAGTTAGGGTTAGTACGTGGAGAAAGAAATGATGCATAATGTGGTTTTACATGTCTATCTGTGTCAATTGGTTTGTATAAAATAACATAATTAATGGCATTAAATACCTAATAACTTCTTTAATTCATGAAATCGCCTTCATGGAAGCCAATGAGTTACATTAAAAGCTACAGGAAAGTCAAGTCAAGTCATGTTAAAGTTTTTAATTTTTTTAAATGTTTTAAAATTCTTTCACTTCGGGCCATTGATAGAATGGAAGTCAACACCGTACTAATTGTGGACTGACTGAAAAGCAGAACAACTAGCTAACGTTAGCAATAGCCTTTCTGAGCATCAAAATGCAAACCTGCTGAATTAGCCCATCCATGCTAGGTAGTTGTCTTCTAGGACGCTAGTCTAAATTAGCAATGAATTTGCAGCTACTAATGACCGTGTGAACGTCCTACCTTTTGATGTTATTCATTTGACTTTTTGCTTCTTCTTTCGATGTGTAAGCTTAACTTAGTGCTCGGATGTTAAAGTAGGGTGACCAGACGTCCCCGTTTTCCGGGGACAGTCCCCGTTTGTATTGGCCTGTCCCCGGTTGAAACTGTCCCCGGAAATGTCCCCGTTTTTTAATATACGTTAAAAACACATAGCAAGGTGAAATAAAACGTTTCATGTCAGGAAACACTTGGGAAACAGACTGCGGTCGAGCCAGCCCCCACTTCGGAAAACACACTCAAGCCAGCCCGCACGTGTATTGCGGTGCGCGAATATGCATTACGGTAGAGGCCTGTAAAAACTGCCTTCAAAATAAGCGTTTACTCGGTCAATAACAAATATACCTAAAAAACACACCAAACATATTTAGGGGAATCATGGACAAACATGAAGGACTCTGGTCCTTCATGTTTTTGATGTCTTTGATGTGATGTCTCTTCTGTATTTGCGGGTCCCATTGCCATTGTTATTGTTGTTATTGTTGTTATTATTATCATCATGCGTCGCTTTCCACCTTCTTCTCCAGTAGGACTCAGATGAGGTTGTTGCACTTTTCTTTTCCTTATACATGTGATGTTTTGGTGTCGTTTTGTTTCTTTCCGTTAACCGTCAAGTGGGAAATAAGTATTATTTGTGTGTTTCTCTTAGTATCCTAAGATACTGTTATGTTTGGCTGTGAAAGAAAAAAAAAATATATATTATTATGAAGGGCAGACCATCTATTTGTATTTATTTTGCTTTTTTTAGAAAGGGGCAGGTCACATAACATTGTATTCTTCTCCCTGCTCCTTTTCGCTCAATGGTGTTTTGGTAGAGTCATGTTTTGTGGCAATTATTGTACATTTGGTTTTGCGTACCATGAGCGGGACGAATACAAATTTAATTAAATGAAATATATACTGGAGCTTAAATTAAGAAATACGCACTATGTAATTTGATCAATAATTATGTAAAACAAACTACATATAACTACCACATTATAACTGAGTGAATGTAAAATGTAAGTACAGTACACAGTTATAAAGACATATCTCACATTTCCACTGGGTGACTAATTTCAATTGATGTTGACACCATCTCACAACACTCCTAAAATAACATTACTTTCTGAAGCACAATTTAAAATGTATGCTGTTGAAAATCTGGTCACCTTATGTTAAAGTTGAATCATGCTAGTTATCTATCATTTGCGAAAATAGCTTATAATGCTAACTTACTTCAAAGTAGCCGTAACATTACTAGCTAACTCACAGCTATCTAGCTAGCTTCACATCATAAACATAGTTGAGTTTTGTAGTCATCTTGACAAATAAAAGTTGAACAAAAAAAATAGGAGCTGGCGTTAATATGTTCTGAAACAGTTGATTGCATAGTATTACATAGTATTAACTTTTGCCTAGTTATGCTTATTGCATTATTATGGTTCATTATCTTTGCTGACATTCCTTAAAATAATTTTGACTCAAAGAAATGACATTTAAATTGGTTAAAGACACTTTATTAGTAGCTGTATGACAATGGAGTGCTTATAATCCTAATGATTTGGTTTTACTTGAATGCATGTTAAATATAACTGCTCTACACTCAAATCAAGATGTTCCGTTTGTGACACAAGCCATTCAATGTATAGACTGGCACTTTCCCACATTCATCCATCAGCATGTATGGCTCCCCACACAGGCACTCTGTTGGGAGTGTGCCAATACAATAGACGCCACTTTCTCCGATCAATACCATTGTCATGTCAGACTTTATACCTCCAGCTGACTGTTGTGCCCAACACACTGGGGTTAGTCACCTTTGACCTCAAACAGCCAGCTGGCCTCTTAATTTCCTCTTATGCTCTTTGCCTCTTATTCTTTTATCCTATGTTTCGGATGAAAGGGACACAGCTTGAGGAAGTATCAAAGCCTGACAAAACTCTGACAAACGATAAATTGTCTGACTATGAAAGACAAGCAATGTTCAGTCTCGTGTAAGGAGACATCTGTGGTGAGTCTTTGAATGGATAGACGCACCAAGAAGGGTATTGCTGTTTGGAAGCGACATCTGTCGAGTAGTTCAAAGAAAAAACATACGAAAAATGTGGAAATAAATAATCTGCTGGACTTCATACTTTTTTTTAAAACAAATATAACATTTACCTGTCCAAAACAACAACAGCGTTTTAGGGCCAGTCTAGGTTTGTAATTTCTAATGTGAAAATTGTTTATTTATGTGGAAAAAACGTGGATATTCCTAAAGGTTAAAAGGTAAATTAGGAATTAACTCACAAATAAAACCATAAAGAACTCAAGTATTCTTGCAAGGTTGGATCAACCTCATTCACCTAAAACGACCCTAATAAGCAACTGTTCAACACAGTGTTAGTTCATTTGAATACTTACAGTAGTTTTGGTCATGATGTAGATGTATGCTCCATTCTGGTCTAATAAAAGGTCACTTTTAATGGGGGAGTTGGGCTGGATCGTCGTGTTTGCATATACCTCCACCCGGCCATCTTGGCCCAGATATACCTGTAAAAGTACACAAAAAAACAACAGACACTTAGAAATCTATCTATATATAATATATATCATGCATATGATTTACAAGAAACGTGGTTTATTCCTCACACTGCAAGACTAAAATAAAGAACAGACAGACAAGAAAATAATGCGAAAAGGAATATCTTGTTCAGTTTACAGCTCCATGGCAAATCAAATCACCATTGCGCAGGATCGCAGGAGAAGTGGCCATGAATGTAATTATGACACAGTCAAATCTAATATGAGTCACAGGGAGACACCTCTGGCTTAAGTGATTCCCAGGCCTTCAAACGCTCATGTTACCTCATGCTAATGAGATTAGCAGAGGTTTTCAAGCCTCTTTCCAGAAGGCTCCCACTTGATCACTGTGAACAGGGTGGAGAAGCAGTCGGCCCATTAGGAGGATGCACTCAACACATACTGGCATGGGAAGTAGCCCTGTATTGCTTGCTACTTGGAAACATGTATGTAGTTCGTCATGTCGCATGGTTTTGTAAAGCTGAGCGACACTTCTATAGGAGATTAAGATAGGTAGACAAACAAGAACACATTGGTAGCTTTAAGAACTTTTAAAAAGGCCCCATTATGCTTTTTGGGGTTTTCCCTTTCCTTTAGTGCTGTTAGTTATACAAGTTGTGTGTGCATGTAAATGTTCTGCAAAAGCTAAACACTCGGACACATTGTTTCTGATAGGCTCAGAGGACAAGTAGCTGATCAAATGGTCAGGTAACAAATCAGAGCAGACTGGGCTACAAATATTAACCTGAAAAAATAGGGCCACTTTAAATTGCAAGGATTTACACTATTTCCAAATGCCTACCATTGGGGTTGCTAAGGTAGATGATACATTACAATAAATCTCATTTGTTAGATGCTTTTATTCAAACTGTGGACAATCCCCACAGGATGAAGTGTCTTGCCCAGGGACACAACGACATGCTGACTGCAGTGGGACTCGAACTTGCTATCCCCGGATTCGAAGTCCAGCACACTATCCACTGAGCTACAGCCTCCCTGATACGTTGGATACTGGACAGCGCTTACATTGAATCTTGTTTTTAAAATCTATTTGTACGATTCTATAAATTACTAAGTCATTAGACAGCAGGCACACTAAGTCACCAAGTCTCTTTTTGCCACACAGTGATGATATTAATCCCTGTGACCAGGCCACCAACATGTGCAGCGCTAAGTCTGCAAATACCAAACATGTTCATTACCTATTCATCTCACCATCATTTTCCATATGTTTAGTGAACACCGGCGATCCCAGCCAAAGGTAATGTCTTTAATGGTCTTGTGTTGTCGGGCCAAAGAAAACCGCTTATCTATTAGTTAACTCCTCTTAGGATTTCTATACAGCACCTAAACCCCAGTAAAAATTAAACCGACAATTTTTTACTTTTAAATCAGGCTAATTAAAAAGGTCCTGCAAAGACAGAGCCAAGCCAAGTTTCAAACTGTTTATAGCTGTGGCTTCATATTAAACAGAACGAGTGTAAGAGTCACTTAAGCACAAATTAGTGTCTAACAAAATGTTTATGTTGGCATGATAGCATAACATATTCTTTGAATAACATTTGAAATAATACCACTGTTTTTGTTTAGTTTTGTACACATTGATATTAATGGAATATGTTAAGGCTTTTTTTTTTTTTTCTGTTTTTCGAGATCGAGCATTATCGAGCATTTTCTTAAGTGTACATGCCCAAGAGTTTAACTATGTTACGATGCGGGCAATCTTCACAAAAGGTTCATCATTTTATGGAACATGAGTCATACCTACAATATCCTTGAAGACACCTTGGACCAGGAACTATACTATATTAGGTAGGAGTTTTTTTTTGTTTGACTGAGCCAAGTCAGGTTTCAACCTGCGTTTGTGCTAAACTGACTACAGTTGGCTACACGGAGTGCTGCTTTGATCTGCTACCTAAAAGCACTATAGGCGCTTTCACACCAAGTACTTTGCCGTACTTAGTTAATCAGAACTTAGTTCATCAGAACTCTTTAGTTCTGATGAACTAAAGAGCAGATCGCGTTCACACCAGAATAAGTCCCTAGCACCTGGAGTCCCCGGCCTTCTGAGTAAATCGCCAGAAACGCCGACACCTCCTCATCTCCACGGCTCCCATGTTTTCTTTTGTGTTATCATAAGTTAGTCTCTCTCCATTTGTGCACTGGGCTAATGCTAATAATGCTAATGCAAGGGAAATAAAATGGCGGCTTTACAAAACTTTTTGGGAGTTTTACGGAGCGTGGTTTGCATTACGGAAGAGGATTAGGGCCACGTGAATTGTTTTTTTGGGAGGATTTAAAAAAATAATAATTTGTTCTGAGGAAAAAGTCAGAATTCTGAGATGAAAGTCAGAATTCTGACTTTTTTCTCAGGTATGAACGCACATCTTCGGAACTATATAGGGAAAAGTACTCCGGTGTGAAAGTGCCTTATGTCTGACTATGTCCCCACCTCTCTTTATCACACATCAAACACACACAAACACAGCAAAACAGACCTACAACAAACCCCTTGAATACCTCACAGCAAAGTTATGTGTACAATCGGTACAATCAGATGTATGCAGATGTCGCTCGAAAGGTAATGATTCGTGGAATTTGTGGGACAATATTCTTTCCAAAGCATTACTCGGACCTGGACAAACGAGGAGAAGCTAAATCAAAATTGAAAATACATCCCAGCCCTAAAAAAGTGTCACTGCTCAAAACCTTCAGCTCAATCACACTCTGAACTTTACTGAACCAAAGTATTAGGCATGGGATTATGGCGGTATGCTGGTTTGTGTATCTTGGAAAACTGTTGGAATGACTAGAATCTTTCAGGTGCGGTTGCATTGTGATGTAGAAGAAGGGTATGGGAATTGGCACAGACATAAAACAAATTGCTGGGAATTGATCCATGGACATCCTTTGAAGGATCATGCAGAAACAACTGCAAGGGCAGGGTGTGTCAGTATCACAGTATTAGGCAAGCTCTATTGGTGCGCATGAGAAATTAGGAAATGGCGTTAAATTAAATGAAATTGGCTAAGAAGTCTTAATTTCTCAATGACACAGATATTTGTTATCCCAATGATGTGTGCAGGGCGTCTCCCACCTAGTGCATGCTGGGGCAGGCTTGTAGTCCAAATGAAACTGGCACAAAAATCAAATGATGTCATGGGATGAGATACCTTGTGCATAGTTCCTTTGGAGTCTCCGAGGAAGGCGATGCTGTGTCCCTCTCTGACGCTCACAGCCACCGCAGTGAGACGGGCGGCCGAGGTGTGCCACACCACTTCAGCTTCCAGCGGTGCCCGGCTCGCCATTGGACTGGGGGTGTGGTCGGAGCCACAGGCATATGCCTTAAGAGTATTCTAGAAAGATAAGAAAGAAGGTTTTATTTCCTTTATGTAGGGTTAATTATTGAGTTGATGTACTCATATCAAGGGGCACTTGTCTGAAAGAGTGAAGCCAATGCAGTCAGTGCCTGCAAGAATTTAATAAGAAGATAGATTGTCTAGAAGTCTATGAAAAAAAGTATCCTTCTCAATTGAGGTGTTACCTCAGTAAACATTTTAATTTGTGATATACAGTAATCAGTGCCACTGCATTGATTAGCGGTTGGTTGTTCTTAAAATAAACTAATCCTTTGTTTAGCCATTACATCTGGTTATAAACATGCAAGCCAAAATTAGCAATTCAATTGAAATCACAGTTAAGGTGAGTATGTATGCACCTTTAAAACTAAGCTAACTAATGCATTTCATATATGCTAATGGTACAAGGCTCTTTTGGGCTGCTCTCTTCTCCATCCTTCTGTCCATATATGGTCATGGCTGGCTATTAAAGAAACACGATTGTGACGGCCAAAATACCAAACTAGAGGTTTTAAAATAAAAATTATTTAAAATGTCCACAAAACGAAAGTAACTTCATGGTTGCTACATCCGCTTCTTTCCTAAGTGTAGCATGTTAACAGAATGCATCCGAATGACCTGTGTTTCACTGATCTTAACACATTAAACACGTACGGTTCAGACGAACAACTTCATAGTCACGTCTTTCAATTAGTTTTCCATTCTTCCTCCCATTGCCTCAGAGCCTTTGAATCCTCTTATCACAGTAAGAGGATTGCACCATAGATTAAAGCAGACTCATACGGACACAGCCATCTTGCTCTTTGGTTGTGCAAAACAACCACCCTAAAGCCTGTGTTCTGGTAAGCGCCCGAGGTCTGGCTCCACATCATTGCCCCTGATGCAGGAAGTAGAATAGGAAATATATATGTTTTAGTCTACTAAAGAGTTTGTTAATTAAATAAATAAGATGTCTTATCATGAAAACATCCTCTCTATATTTAATCATGTCTGTTTCTTTCAGCATCGCTTTTTTTTCATCCTCTGTTATTTTATTCCAATGTTTGCTAGTCTTCTGTCCCCCCTTCTCTCTCTACCTTCTTATGTCATTAGTATACGTTTTTTTCTTTTTTTTTGTAACTCCTATCTACGGAGCCCTGGAGGGTTCATGGAGAGAAGAATACATGAAACGTGGCCACGTTTTACTTTCTCGTTCGCACGAGTTAATAAAGCGTGCGCACGAGTTAATAAAGCGTGGGCACGAGTTAATAAAGCGTGCGCACGAGTTAATAAAGCGTGGGCACGAGTTAATAAAGCGTGCGCACGAGTTAATAAAGCGTGGGCACGAGTTAATAAAGCGTGGGCACGAGTTAATAAAGCGTGCGCACGAGTTAATAAAGCATGGCCTCGTTTTATTTAAATTGAGGGATTCCTGTCCGTGACTCACAGAATCTGCTGCTGCCCGCAGCTGTTTTATAGAAGGAAAACATCCTTCACTTTATGAAATCTCTGTGGCACCAGTGGCCTGTACTACGAAGCAGGATTTGCTATTTACACTATTCATTCATGAAGTATGACGCTGCGCTGTCAGCATGCGTCTCCATGTTTGTGATTGGTCAAATGTTGGTAACCCCGTCCCTTTCACGTGAACGCACTCTCAGCCGGACAGAGAAACCCTGGTTGATTTGCTGAGTTAATAACCAGCTTCGTAGGACCGCTTAGCGACATCGCGTTTGTTAGGGTTAGTTAAGCCGGGTAACTCAAACATATCCAGGGTCTGTTGAACTGGCTTCGTCGTACAGGGCACTGGAGGCAGTAACGTGTAGCTCAGCAGAATCTGAGAAGAGCAGCACCAGCTGCAAAGAGCGGTGCCTTTGACTGTTTACTTCACTGCGTTGCCCTTCATTAGAACCGCTGGATAGAGGTCGAGGCTGCTACGTTCAACCACACACACCTCTACACACATCCAACTACCAGAGTATTCCCCCTTGTTTTATGAAGGATATGTCCTGTCACCGGGGCGCATGATGTGTGTGTGTGTGTGTGTGTGTGTGTGTGTGTGTGTGTGTGTGTGTGTGTGTGTGTGTGTGTGTGTGTGTGTGTGTGTGTGTGTGTGTGTGTGTGTGTGTGTGTGTGTGTGTGTGTGTGTGTGTGTGTGTGCTCAGCTCCGCTCTGTGTGTGCGTGTTCGGTGTGTTTGTGTGTGTCCACCGGCATTTGTTTTGAAATTACCACGAACAGTAATTTACACAAATCTGGTTCTCCATAGTTATGTGTATTCCCAAATGAAAGAAATGTGTTTAATCTTAATCTCGATGTGCTATAGTCCTGCCGGAGTGCACCGGAACGAACGATACTATCATAAACAAATGCCCACACACACGCACACACACACACACGCAAAACGAGGCCACGCTTTATTAACTCGTGCACACGCTTTAGTAACTCGTGCGCACGCTTTATTAACTCGTGCGCACGCTTTAGTAACTCGTGCGCACGCTTTAGTAACTCGGGCGCACGAGTTACTAAAGCGTTCGAACGAGAAGGTATCTCGTGCGAACGAGAAAGTAAAACGTGGCCACGTTTTATTTATTTGTCTCTATGAACCCTCCAGGTCTCCGTACCTATCCTTCCTTGTCAGAGCTCATTAAGCAGCATCACAGCTGATTCAGGGTTAGCTTTGTTTATTGATCGCTAACGATCCCATTAAATGGTTCTGAATGCTGCAGGACCTGAGTGGCTGCGGGGGGGGGGGGGGGGGGGGGGCACTGGAGGGCTGCAGCTGGGAAAAACTACTCCTAGCGCATCTGGGATTCTTGGGATTTTTTTTAAATGAGGTCCTCATTACAATGCCTTAATTCTTCCTGTTACTAAGCTTAATCTGGGCAATCCAATTCTCCTTTGTTACCAAGGTATACTTTCTGTTTTGTCTTTGTGTGCCCTTGAAACCAATTGAGTCTATACACTCAAGGTATATAAAGACGGCAGGACATAATGTATCCTCATGTATAGCATGTATGTACTAACCCTAACAAGCACTCAATGCATACAAAACCGCCTGATGGTTGTATGCCGCCTGTTGGAGCTATATATCTCTTTATATTATTTAATAGTTTAAACATTTATTTTCTTGCTGTTTATAGTGTTTATTATTATCATTTATATGTATTCTTAATTAGCGACATAAGTTAAAGTAGTTTCTATGCTTTTATTTTGAAGGCATGTTTTGGGCACTCGGTGATTCGAGCACCTGGTGTAATTGTATATATTGGAGACAGGTGGGTTGTGGGAGCCAGAGCACTAGTAGGCAAACGGTTTTTTACCAGGGTTTTTCACCAGAAAGGAAAGCCATAGGAAAGGCTTAAAGGAACCAACCATAGGAAACCTGTTCATTGTCAATGATATTGGATCATAATAAATGCACAACGGAGAATCTTGTCTGGACCTGGATCATTGCCCTGCGTAATATCCGCCAACTAGTGCCTCAGCGGCTGTTAAGTTATCTGTTTTAGTTCTATATGATTTTGGCCGCTACACCGCCAAAAAACATTCAAAATGCAGTTCACAGCCATGTTTTTTCAAAATGGCATTACGTCATCATTTTATCCCATTAAACCTTTGTGTGAAATTGTCATAATTAGCATATGAATGGTTGAGTAATGGCCAAAAACATGTTGTGTGAGGTCTGATAATATATCCTTGGCTCTAGGTGGACCTTTGTCCCAAACTTGAAGCAAATCCCTCAAAGCATCAAAGCAAGTGATATCGTGTTTACAAGAATAGGGAAGATTTAAGGACATAGTGACCTCCACCTTTGACCTTTGACCATCAAAGTCTTCTCAGTTCATGCGGATGTTTGCACCATATGTGAAGAAATTCCTTCATGGCATTCCTGAGATATCATGTTCAAGGCACACAACTGGACAACATGATGGCTACGACCTGGGCCATCACCAACTTGACAATCTAACTATAGAATGTCCTTCTGACAAAGAGAAGCTTTCATATGAGCGTGTGATTGGCACAATCTGTGTTTTAAAATACCCATTTGGGCTGATGATGTCGATATGAGAACATTAACCTTCTTTCTTATTTTTCTGGATTCTTACCATGGGCAGGTTGGCACAGCTGGACTTGACCTCGTACTCTATGTACGCCACCTCTCCTTCCCCCTCCACCCGGCCGTCCTGGGTGTAGCAGAGGTCGCGGGTGGAGTTGATGTGTCTGTCCAGCTCCTCCAGTGGGTAAACGCACAGAGCCGAGGCATCCAGGGGATTGTTGTTTGTGGAGCCGGCGTGGGTGGAGAAGACTCCCAGCAGATCCTCGCCTTCCTGGTCTCCACCTTGTCCCACCTGTTGCAACAAAGGCATGGGAGAAACATGAGAAAGTTAAACAGAGCCAGCATCAGAGTAATGTTGATTTAAAAGCAACATTTCACACTCTATAATCAAGGAATTGAACCATACTTAAATTGCCGCTCCCCACAATTTATTCAAGGATTCTTGGCATCGTTTGGAGACAAATGACTAGACAAAATAACTAGACAAATGTATTCCGATTCCAATTTCTTAATACCCATTACAAAAGTTTAATCAGTAACCTCAGTAAGTATGACAATATTAAAGTCACTTGGTTACGTCCAAATATGCACGAGAGAAAATAAAAAAAAATGCTCAAATGTAGCCTTTTTCTCTACCATGTATAGCAGAAGTAACAATAACGGCTACATTTCCACCCATTGAATGTAAATATATATATATTATATAGATAAAAACCATTGTGTGAAACTAGTTCTGTGAAGTGCTTTAATGTGTATGTGGTAGTATATTTTTCTGTATTTTAAAATTGGAACCCTTCCCTCATCTTTACTAAATGGGGAATGTTATTCCTCTTTTTTTCTGTACTTTGGACGCAATACGGATTCCTTATTAAATCAACAACGTTCCATTTATTCCGTTCCTCCCCAAGCCTGCTTATTTGATGATAACATTTAGTCCGAACGTACCTGAGCAGCCTGGAGAAAGTTGTAAGTCCTGGAGAAGGAGGGGGATCGGCAGACAAGAGGAACTTCCACATAGGAATAATAGGAGGTGTCGTCCAGGCACACTCTGGCAGCATACGTCCGGTACTCCCTCGATGCTGACTTGATGTCACGACGGTAAAACAAAAAGTAAACATAAGAGCGCCGTGTGAAAGACATCACAAAATGGTGGTCATATTCCGACAGACGTCCAGCGACTGCCAGCTTAGCCGTCTCCTCGTAGGAAAAGATGGGTTCTGATGAAAGGTGGCGGGTGGAGATGGGCGGGTGGCTGGCGGTATAGCCCCTCCCCACATACATCACTGTCCTTTCCCCGCCACGAAGCCCCACCACCAGCCCCACGGTTGAAACCAATGGGTCATTGGCGGCGACATACTGCGTATCCACGGGCCTCTCGGTGGAAAAGACAACCTCTTTGATCGACTTGAGGTTGCGTTTCTGGCAGGTTCCCTGGTGGATGCTGCCGCAGGTGATCAATTGCAACGCCGTGGGATCCACCAGGAGTAGTTTGTTGTGGTTACTGGTTCTCCTGGCCTGGGGACAGTTGAACTCGTTGACTGGGGGAAGGCACTCTTTGCTGTCGCTTACTGGGCCAGTCGCCTCCTCTTGTTCCAACCGGAGTCCGTCCAATCCGTCCAGCTGGAAGAGGTGGTCCCTGGCCCCCACGTACACCGTCCCCACAGTGGGGTCCGGGTGGAGCACCAGGTGCTGGAACTCAGTGTCATTACGGGAGAAACGAGGGTAGGAGCGACCATGGGCTGTGGCAAAGAAGATGAGGATGAGGAGGAAGAGCAAGGTGGAGTTCAGAGTCTTCCCATGTAGCATGGCAAATATTCTGAGGAAGGAAACAGAGCAGGGTCAGAGGTCTGAGCTAGAGGTTTTACATCATTCACTAAGGCTAAAAGCTGCTTACCATATAGTTGAGTATCGCGTAAGTTTAAGAGTTTTAGATGGCTTAGGTTTAGGCCAAGATAAATGTTAAGATGTGGTGAGAGGAACTTCGTAAGAACGTAAGATTGCAAGAAATAGGAGATGGTGGAGGAGTTATATCCAGGGTGGGATTTTAACGGTGGCCATGGCCGTCGTAGCCCCTCGTTCTGGCCGTTATGCCCCACAAATAAGTGTACGTCCTACGGCCACCATGGCCTTTGGGCCCCTCACAATGTTAAAAGTTGCTTTGAAAGCGTCAGAACAGTGGTTTCTGAACTGCATTATGCTGCGTTCAAAACGGACGCGATGCGAATACTCGCATTGCTCTAACCCTGGAGTTTCACTGCGGCTGTCAGCTGTGTTTACTCCTGTCATTCAAACAGGACGCGCTGGAGGGGGCGGGGCTTATATCCATGCAAATACTGTGGTGGAAACCAACTACGACCAAATTGACCTATTTTACCGTGATTTCATTGTAATACACGTTTCAAAATGATGCCGAAGCAACTAAATACTGGTAACGGTTAGTAAAAACCATGCTTTGACAAGTGTGCAGACAAGACGACAGGCGAAAACCTTTTAAAATGCGTGTTTTGTGAATGGAGATTGGATCGATCAGGATAAACTAACGTTGTAGCTGCTCCGTCCAAACTCACAACAACGTCCTAAAGACAGAATTAAAGCAGCGACTGTATTCGTCATGACAGACGGTTTGTACATCTTTAACGTTTGTCTAGTTTCTGAACAGATATGAGGAGCTGTGAGGAGTTGAACACACACATACACAAATTATTATTCAAAATAAAGTATTTCATTTTATATACGGTAATACTAAGGAGGCATAGGCCTATATGATGATACGATTATTGATATTAAAAAATGATTTGTTTTTTTGTCATTAGAAAGTGAAGTTATTTATTTGTAAGCTCGAAATCCTAATTTTCCCCTCATTTTGAGCTTACAAATATGCCATGGCCTTTGTGCCCTGAAAAAATGTGGCCTTTCCGCCCTGAAAAAATGTGTGACACCAAAGGCCAAATTGGCTTGCCCCTAAAATGACGAAAATTCAAGCCTGGTTATATCACAGCACGCAAATGTGTCAGCATGTCCACTTTGTGTTACTGTCAAAGACAAAGGTTAAAACATATTTATTGTTCAAATATTTGAAGTATAGTTGTGTATTCTCTATTCAAACAACAGCGCACAGTTGAAAGTATTTGTGTACATTGCAAAGTTTCAAATCTGTTAAAAAGTATTATTGTATTATTGTTATCAAACCCAGAAAATATCTATAAGGCTGACTTTCCTTGTGGGGCAAAGAGCAAAGTTTGATGAGCAGAAATATGGAAAACAGTGTGCAGGCTGTCAGATCCATGAAAAAGGCAATATGTTTTGTAATTATGGATTAAAAAAACAGTTGAAAAACATTTCTAAACATCTTGAACATCTTATTCCCGATAGTAAACAAGTTAAAATTGCCTTACTAGCGGGAAAAGGAAAACAATTATTTCAAATGGCCAGCACAGGGTGACTTTTCCATCTTGTTTTTGTAATTTATTGATAAACTCAGTGAACTTTTTCTTACAATATAATACACATATAAATACACAATACTGCAGGGTATGCTTTAGGGCGTGGCTACCTTGCAAGGCAATTTGATTTTCAAAACATTTCTAAAAATATTGCCTTACTAGCAACAAAGGGAATTGATCATCAATATATGATACAAACGGCACAAGCATAACATACACACTATCCCTGTTCGGTTTTCTCTTTAGATTTATAGACAACAAAAAGTACAATATTGCTGCCATTATTGTTATCTAATACAGTTCTCAACGTTTACAATTCTGATCTCATTATCCATGTTCTTTGTTAAGCCTGGAATGTGGAATCCCATTATTTTCTCTGTGTCTATGAACGTTAGCAACACTCAAAATGACTCATCTGATTGCAAAGTAAAAAGAAAGAAACAATTGAGTCATAATTCAGAGACAGACGGAAGCAATACTCAAGATGATTGTCCCATTATTCTCCATAATGTCACAACATCTACTCTAATATGATTAGTGCTCATAACGCTAGTATGTACTGTAGAGTGTTTTCATTGCTATCCAAACAGCAGCAGCCGCAGTATCCCTTACAGCCGGACGGAGCGTCTGAAACAACAACTCTCATTTCCCATTTCCACAGCTATCACTCAACATGTCGGGGCAGAGTGGTGTGTGGACACTGAGAGCCAGTTAAAAATGCCTTTCATTATTAAACAGATTACTCAGACCTTTCACTGACCTCACTGAGAAGTAGAATAACTACTGTAAACCATAATGTATGGAGCACGCTTTAAACTGGGGATTTGTAAGATATACACAATGCGACATACAGATTATAATGAAACAATTAAATTGAGCTCTCGCAACAACCTCCCCCAAGTATTATAAATGCCCCAGCACTTGTAAAACGAGAAGTACAATGTTTAGAACAAAGCTATTGGACTGTAAAAAACACAGACGTCTGCCTTCGGTCTTTATGGGGCCAGTAGACAAATTATTATGTAGTTGTTTGTTCCATCTGTTCCATTTGAAGTGTTTAACAGTATTGTAATAATACAAGGAACAAAGGTTTTTCCACAGCTTTAAAAAAGGATATATTATTAGGATTATTTAGGATTTTAGCCTTTGCAGACCATTTACATGCACACAAACATAAACAGACTACAGGAAAGGGAAAACCCAAAAACCACGAGGGAGACTCTTTAATGTCACAATTCTACTCAAAGATTGTATGGCATCCATTTGAGAAACTCTAGGCATCAAACTACCATAATCATATAGGGACAACATTGTCTTTGGCCCTAACCATTTGCAAAACAGTGAATAGGAGATAGGATTCATTAATGTTAGACTGAATCACTATGTGGCTGACCAGTTACGTTAAATTACAGGTCAATTATATGTTAATTGGTCTTAAAAACATTGGTTGAAATGTCAATCGAAATGTCTGTTTTTGCTTGTTTCTTGCATTAAGTATTTGTCCTTGCTGCTGTGATGCAAGTACATCTCAGACTTGATCCAACAATTGCGTATAAGTGCAGCGTATGATATTAAAAAGGGACATGCCGTTTCTGCACCATTACCTTGCCGTTTGAATAGATTGCTCAGATATTACAAATGCAGTGCTATCTCACCTAACTGTCGACCCCCTGGGGCTGCAATCAGGACAAAGATGAGGGGTGGAGAATAAAAAAGGAAGAAGCTGTGTGTGTGGGTGTGAATGTGTGTGTATGTGTGTGTGTGTGTTCATAACCAGTGGTTATCCAGGAGCAGGTGCATGTGTCTTAGTATGTCTGGCAAGTGGATGAGTGTGTCTCAGGCCTCCGTTTGACTTATTCATGAGCAGAATAAGACATATAATAACTAATAACCCCCACGCCCACTGTCAGAGGATTTGAACGTGGTGTGTTTGTGTGTGGATGTCAAGAGGAGTGGCCAGTACAGTCTGTTAAACAGGGCTTGAAAATCCATAGTTGTTTGTGACAGGGGAGGGATAGTCCTCATGAAATATATATGCAAAACAAACCAATTCAGTGTGCCTCATGTTTTATTGAGGCAAATCTCTAGAGCTCTTCGATACACTTTGTCTTCCGCCACATTATTGGTGTGGCTTTTACTGAGTAGCTTCACCACTTTGAATGTTCACCTCTGGATGAACTGTTGCATCGTTGACAATTCCTTTGATCTGTGGCACTATATTCAACTTCAAATGTGTCAAATTCTACCAAATACCAGCAAGTCGAAGGAGACTTACATCAGCTTCCACTGTACTTTGCTTTTAGTGCTCGTTTGCAAATGTTAGCACGTTAGCATGCTAAACAAAGATGGTTAAGATTAGGGATGCCAGCGATTATTCGATTATTCGAATATTCGTTACAGTCTCCATAATCGAATATTATTTTTAAAAATCGATTTTTTTTTTTTTTTATTATTTATGTTTTTTTTTTTTTTCTTGCTCAGTTTCAACCAAAATATATATATATATATGCTAATAATAGTAATAGTATTAATAATTGTAAATGGCCATTGGTCACACCACCAGTTTGTTTTACTGTAAACTTGGAGGAAGCCTGCGTGCAGAGCAGACTGCTGCTGCAGCACGCTACACACCGACCCCACCCCCACCCTCTCCCTCACACGTGCGACTAAAGATGAACAAAGCGGCAGCCGGCAGGTAAAAAGAGTTCCTCCTTGTGGAACTACTTCGAACATACAAGTCCAAAGGAAGTTAAATGCAAGCTCTGCGAAAAGACGTTGGTCTATCACAACTCAACCACACGGAGACGATAACGAAAACAAACCGAATTGATATCAAAAAAGTCTTCCGTCCATACGCAAATCGGCACCAGAAACGTGTCCGTCCACACGAGACTGCTCGACCCGCTGTAGTACATATGCCGGGCCTTTAAGTGGCGCTGTACTTTCGCCTCAAAATACACCAAAAGCATAAGACCCCCGAGCATGGTTGCCATGGTTGCCCTTCTGTTTATTCTCCGCGGTGGATTTAGCAACATGTAGTTCTCCATCTCCACTTGTTACTCATGGTTGTGGTAGGGGAGCTGTAGATTTTTGCACTAACATCTGTAGCATGGTCAGTAGCATCTGGAGCACGAACGCAACTCTGTGATCTGCCATTGTTGTTGTTGGCGAAACACAACAGCAGAGGTGGGGAGAGGCAGGGCTCTGGCTATTTCGGCGCCCGCTGTTTCTCTTTTTCTCCCTCCCCGAGGCGAGCGTGTGCTCCTGCTGTAAAAGGCACCCACTGCCACTAACCCTGAGCCTGGCTCCCAAGCAGGACGTTCTCCCCGGTAGTCTACCAGCAGATGGAAAAACATCCATCTCTCCGCCTCTTCCAAGGGACGAGGGAACCGTGCGGGGGGGTCTGCTGGAGGCTCCTGCTGGGTCCTGTCCTGTCCTGCGAGATACCGGGACCTGGCTCGAAACACTCCGAACACTGTTGTTGGCGAAACACATCAGCAATGACGCGGGAGGGAGCAGTAGAGGTGGGGAGAGGCAGGGCTATTGCGTCATCGTTATCAGGAAATGATCGTATAGGGCCGTACCCACAGAACCGTTTGGCGCCCCAGAGCATTGCGTCTGCAGATCTACCCACCTTGGGACCCGCTATCGCTATCGTTTCTGCGTTTCCCTGTCGGCCTCGTGTGGCCGAACCGTCTATATCAGTGGTTCCCAAACGGTGTGCCGCGGCACACTGGTGTGCCGTGAGGCAAGTCCGGGTGTGCCGTGGGATTTTGTGACAACCATACGTTATTATTGCAAATTTGCAATATACAACTACATAAAAATAATTATTTTTTTATTTACTATATCAGTACTTTGTAGGTTTGTATATGTACGTAATCTGCGCGACTACATCTCCACCTGCAGTGCTGCATAAACATGGCTGAGTCAGCGATAACTCTCGAGGGGTGGACGTATGCCCATTATTTTGAGTTCATCCGAAGAATAGACAGGAATGTGACGGTGAGGTGCAAACTGTGTCCAGGCCAGAAGCTGTTATCCACTGCTGTAAACACCACGTCAAACCTCAACAAGCACCTGCAAAGAACATGCTAAGGTGGAGCTACCGCACACGCTATTTGTTGTTTGTTTATATCACAGTCTGTTCTTCTTCTTCTCTGTCTTCCGGTTGTTGCCTGTTTTGAATGACGAATACACACTACCGCCGCCTGCTGGTAAGGAGAGTTATTGTCACTCACGCATGCGCAGTTCGTACGTGCTCGGCTGAAGTCTTTGCGGTGTCTGGTTCCAGTGCAACACATGGCCAACACGCAGGAGAACACGCCGACGCAACAGCGTGAGCAGAGATAGACTGCACAAAATATACAGATAGCAGGAGACAGAGGACAGCCACGGTCAGATAGGAAAACATTCAGGATGGAAACTGAACTAAAGAGAACATTTGAAACTTTAGCAGTCTGCGTGATCTGCCTGCAGGGAGGGGCGGGCCGGCCCTGCAAGTAAAGTAACGAGTTACTTTATGTAGAGAGTAACGAAGTAGTGTAATACTTAAGTAATATATTACTTTTTTTTAGTAACGACTCTGCTGAAATGTTACATTTATAATTTGTAGTTCAGGACCATGGACAATGCAGCTTCCTTGCATTGACAGTTCTCTGTGCTGAATTTCCTTTGTCTCATTTTTAATGTTGTGACCTGTCTGGTTTAAATGAGTGTGTTGCTGCTTTGATGAAGCCTAATTTGATAACGTTTCAAATTCATTTCTGAAATATTTCGTTACTAAATATTTCATGAGTAATATAGTTGTCTTTGTTACATTTTATTTGGCATTTGTAAATAATTATGCACATTTACAGATATTTTACATGATATGAGTGATAACACGTGTTATCAGGGCTATTTTGCACAATAGGTGTGCCTTGAGATTTTGACTTGTCCTTTGGTGTGCCTTGGGCACAAAAAGTTTGGGAACCACTGGTCTATATGATAGAGAACTGTAGCGGATAGGAGCCGTATCGTCTCCGAGTGGCTTCAGCCTAAGACACTTTGACAGCAGCGTTAGATCAATTAAATGTAATTGGTGTTTTTTTTTGTTTCACAGCCGAATAGAAAGAAATCATTTTACACATCAAGCTCATCATATTTAATTCAGGAATGTCCTTCAATCACAACTCCAAAACAATTTGTTTGTCAGGTACCTAACCCTAACTCTAACTTTTGTTAAGCTGGATCTTTTCTGCCTCGTCAAGCCTCTGTAACACAGAGCCTGGGAACAATTCAAGACAAATTCTCACTGCCCCTCTGAGCAGCGTCCTCACCTGCTCTTTGACCAGCCAACATGCCACAGCAGACATATTTATAGCGCGTGACGACCCCATGACCATGGGAACTTCCTCTTACCAAACAGCAATGATGGTTTCCTATGAGCTAACATGAGAACAGACTTCATGACTGTGGTGGGAGATGGAGGGGAGGAACAGAAGCATAATAATTGTAACTGTGGTAATGAAAAAGCCAAAATAAGATATTTCTTTTCCATAACCGAGACCTATTAAGCATTTCCACTTCATTTATCAACTAAATTACCCCTCTTACACTTAGATAGCTCTTTCATCTATTTAACTGTGAGTGGAGGACATTTATGGATTCCCATTGGCGTAAATACACAAGGCATCTTTTTGTGCCTTTCAGCCAACAATGAGCACAAATCTGCAATCTTTATTCACTGCATCCGGGCTTTGCAAATGCCTGTATCCTAATGTTTAAAGTTAATCTACTTGTACTCTTACTGTGGAAGTGTTAGGTAGTAATACAAATACCACCACCACCACCCTTCAGAGAGGCAGAGGGGTCTCCTCTCATGCTGTTCACCAACAATCGCAGAGTTCCTCAGTTGTGTCTGGAATGCAGCAAGTTCGACCATGGGGCACAGTCCAACAAGCTATACATAACCTCTAGTAGACCATTAGACTGTCAACTGAAATGGGGAGGGGACCGGGTGGTCTCAAAGAAACTATGGAGCCATATTCCCATGGACACTAGCAGAAACATACCCAGGGATGCAAACTCATCAGGTATGAAAAAGGTGACAAGGATCCGAGCCCCCCGACCCCACGGAATATCGGCTTTAAAATGAGGAATAACAGATGATTTTAGCAGTCAGAACAACTAAAGCAGCAGTTACTAAGAACAGAAACGCCAAAGAGTCACATCTAATAGAAATATATAAAAGCATTTATTTTAATTGTGTAGCAGTGAGTTTAACATTTTGGCAGCACTGTTGAGCATTTTGAAAATGTATTTTCATGCCTCTGTGCAAGGCTTAGTCTTTCTATCTTTATAGCCACTGGTGTAAAGTAACTAAGTTCATAAACTCAAGTACTACTTGGGTACAATTTTGAGATACTTGTACTTTATTTAAGTAGTTCAATGTTTCTTTTGCTACTTTGTACTTCTAATCCACTACAGTTCAGAGGTACATGGTGAACTTTTACTCCACTACATGTATTAATCCCTTTAGTTACTTCACAGATGTGGATGAATGATGTGAAATCTAATCAAGTGTTGAATCAGACTTTAGTTCCAGAGGAGTACATCCACAAGCTACCCTGCAGTCTACAAAGTCATTCAGACTAGCTGCACCTTCACCAGCTTTGAGAACACTTTCATGATAAATCATTATAAAACATATCATAAATATTATTCTGAAATGGACCAATCTGCACAACGACTACTTTTACTGTCGCTGCTTTCACTATATTTTGATGAGAATACTTTTCTACTTTCACTTGAGGAACATTTTGAATGTAGGACTTTTACTGTAACAGAGTATTCCTACTTCTACTTTTACTCAAGTACAAGATCTGAGTACTTCTACTTTTACTCAAGTACAAGACCTGAGTACTTCTACTTTTACTCAAGTACAAGATCTGAGTACTTCTACTATTACTCAAGTACCAGACCTGAGTATTTCTACTTTACTCAAGTACAATATCTGAGTACTTCTACTTTTACTCAAGTACAATACCCGAGTACTTCTACTTTTACTAAAGTACAAGATCTGAGTACTTCTACTTTTACTCAAGATCTGAGTACTTCTACTTTTACTCAAGTACAAGATCTGAGTACTTCTACTTTTACTCAAGTACAAGATCTGAGTACTTCTACTTTTACTCAAGTACAAGACCTGAGTACTTCTACTTTTACTCAAGTAGAATATCTGAGTACTTTTACTTTTACTCAAGTACAATATCTGAGTACTTCTACTTTTAATCAAGTACAAGATCTGAGTACTTCTACTTCAGGGTTGCCAACTTTGGGTACCTGGCTGGAGTGAGATTTTGATATGGGTTTAATTACACATATGCGCACAAAATGACTGCTATCGTGTCAGCAGCGAGACCTTAGCATATATATAGGATATATATACAATGTATACAAATACACAATATTGGACACAGACTATAAAGGGCACAACGTTTCATTCACTAATGAAAGTCAAACACATGTTTGTTTCCACTGTTTTATTGTGTGCCTGTCGGGATAAGCAATTAATTGACTTATCGTACGATAAATAAAAATGAACTCGATAAATTTCCATTTACATGAGGATGTGACTAGCAGTTTGAAAGGATGTACTTCAAACTTCAAACTATATTATTATATATTATCATTATGTCAGTGGTCTAAATGGTCATACAACGGTGCCGACAATAATTTCCGGGAAAATGTATCAAAAATCAATCAAAATAATCAAAAATAATTATTGTGAGAGGCAACATGAAACACACACACAAACAAATCTACAGACTTACTCCAAACTGCCAAACATATTAATTAACACACTCTCACTCTAATATACTCTTTGACTCTATTTTGGCCTAGAACAATAAGCAGCAGACTTTTAACTTTTTTATCATTTCTACTGGATGTTATATCTGCGCATGCGCAATACGGGTCGGCAGTTGCGGCTCCAGAGTATTTGTGTTGGGTAATCTATGGTAGGGCTAACCCATACAGTGGTGGGGCTCAAATCAGTATTTGCAATGTAATTACACGCTCCCCTTGACAGTGAAACGCCACGCGTGAGGGTTAGATTATTTCCCTGTCTCAATCCAAATTGAACTGTATGAAATAAAAAGGCACATTTGTCCAATCCTGCAATTTCTCCACAAGTGAAAGAGCTGACATGCTGAAAACCCAACCCCTGCAGGGGGGTCTGGGGGGATTCTCCCCCAGGAGATTTTTTGAAATACTAACATAAAATACACATTCTGGTACTCTCTTGAGAAGAAAAAAAAGAAATCTATTACTACACGACATATTTAAAAAAAAAATGAATGCCATTTTAGTTTTGTGTTACTTTGTTCTGAAAGCTGAACCTGCTGCTCCTCACAGAGAGAAGAGGGAAGAGGCTGTTTAAATTACTTTACATTGTGGATAAGGGTGGATAGCCCCCATTGTTCTGTGTGTCAAAATGAAAGACAGCCCACACACCTATCAATCATCAAACCGTGGGGTCTTATTTCATTACGTGTTGATTTCTATCAACACGTAATGTTGTATCGATGTATATAGAGATGTACTACAGCAAAAGTATTCTCCGTCGGGACTTCCTGCAACAACACCACGCTGTTATCTTGATTCTGATTGGCCAGGAGACATTATCAAAGATGTTCTATTGAGAAGACGATCACTACACGTGACACAAGTTTTCAAAACCGTTTATAGTCTTTGGTATTCTTGTTTTTGGCGTGAGAATAGTTTGGGCAGCGTGAGAGCGTGAGATTGAGAGTGAAAGCGTGTGTCACACGCCAGATGCGTGAGAGTTGGCAACCCTGTTCTACTTCTACTACAAGATCTGAGTACTTCTACTTTTACTCAGGTACAAGACTTGAGTACTTCTACTTTTACTCTAGATCTATACTTATACCACCTCTGTTTATAGCCTATTGGAAAACGAAGGCTAAAGCTAACGTTAGCAGATAGTGACACTGTATGCTAGCTAGCTAGCTCAACGATTCCTTAAATAATATTGCGACAGAAAAACTTTTCAGTTCACAATGCATCACGCTCTGCCGACAGGGAGCTCTGCTTTGAACACCTGAACGGCCCGTTCTAACAGCTGTTCACCAGCAGTCCGGTCTGTGCCAGTGACTCCGGACCACACAGTTAATTGTTTACTGTTTACTGTTAACGAACGCACCGTAGGTAATGTAGCTGCTGAAGCTAGACCCTCCTCGCGGAGCAGCAGAGCCGACAGGCAGGAAGACTCGAGCACACAGCTCGCGCTTCATTATAATATATAAAAAAAAGAACACCATGCGTGTCATGATGGCACATAACAGCTCGCGGCCGCAGATTACTCCGGGTCCTTTAGTATACATTTTAGTTGCTGCCAAAACGGTTTATTTGCAGCAACTAAAATTAATCTTGTAAAAAAAGTAGAAGGTAGAAATGGTACTGCATCCCAAAAAAAATGTTCTTATATCAACTGGAAGATGGTACCATATTTGTTGTGTCTCGTCAAATGTGTTAGTTATGTTTATGTCTTTTGTCTGTCATTTCCTGTTGTATGTTGTACTCACCTCTTGTCTTTCATTTCCGGCCCTGTTTTCTTCCTCCCCTTTTGTGTCTGCCCCGCCCCTGATTGTTTCCACCTGTTCCCACTCACCTCATGTTTAAATAGTCCTGTCTCTCCCCTGTCCTGTGTCAGTGCGTCTTGCTTGTTTCCCCGAATGGTCGTGCCAAGCCTCAACTCTGAAAGGACTGCTTTTCACTCACTCACTCAGGTTTTGTTATGTTTGTTTATTTGGTTAGGCTTAAGTTTTTTGTGACGCTAGTTTTTTCCTCCTTGTGAGCGCTTTTTGTTATTTACACTACCTACTCTGTTAAGAGGGATTACCTGATCTGTTCAAATAAATACACTTTTTATTACATTCAAGACTTTGCCTCTGGGTCGTGCATTTGGGTTCTTCAGGTTGTGTCGAGGTCCTGACAATATTATTCTGGAGTCTGGAGAGTCTTAGCAACTTAGAACTTGCTGGTCTCTGAAACTGGACCTTGACTAGAACGCCCCACTTAAACCTAGAATATTTACGTTCTTTTAGCTGCTGATGGCAGGGTGACCTACCCATCCCAATCAACAGCAGTAGATAAATTGATACTAGTACTACTACTATTAACTCCTCAGAATGTGTTCTCCTCAGTGAACTTTTGCCCTAACCATTTCTATCCGTCCCGCTTTCTCTCTCTGTCCACATTTATTAATCACAGAGAGTCTGCTGTGCAAGTTCATTTCTATAGCACTTAATGAGCCGTGACAGCCCACTGAACGCCGAAGACCCCATAAAATATGTGGGGTCAGCAGCTCAGGGACAGTGGGGAACATTGGGCCCAGAGCCATCGAGCATTGCTCTCCATTGTTATGTTCTGCTGGGTTGACTGGGTCTTGCCCCGGGCTCCGACTCTGCAGCACTGGCATCTGTGGATCCTATCGAGAATACAGTAGAAAGACTAGCAGAGTCTGTCTGTTTGAGATCAGCAATAACTGCCCCTGGGAGGCAAGGAGATACAGAACAGACACAAACGTTTGCCAGTAAACAACTAGATTTAATTTAAAGTACGGAATGGAAAGAGTTGGCATATGTTTGGGTGACGTTCATGAAACTGATAGGAGTTTAGTTGACGACACATTTTTAAGAAAGACGGAAACGCCCTTCTTGGAACCTTTGCTGTTTTATGCTGAAGGATTCTGTTTATTGTGAAGACAAAATAAAGCCAAATTGAAAAAAATAATCGAACCAGTCGTGTCTGGCTTTCTGTGGCAATAAATTATCGCTAATCGAGAAAATTGCATCTATCTGGTAAATATATCAGTGACATCAACAGGGGAGGTCTAAAGCTAAACCTTAATTTGCCATAGATATCTATAGCTGGAATCCTGTCAACCATTTGCACCAACTATAAATCCAGCTTTAGCGTGATGTCATGCATTGGACAAAGTTGCAAGGGCGTTATTCACCAATGTTGAGTGATACACACCAAGGGTAGCACTTATGCCAAGTTAGGCAGGACCACTTTCTCCTTAGAAACACGACGGAAAAGTCAACCAGAGCAGTTATACCGCGTTACATGTGAATGCAGCTTTAGTGATTCACAATAGAATTTTCTGTAACTTCATGCCACAGCAATATTAGACACTCAGAGCAGTCAGATGTGTTTCTCAACTAAAGTGAGAAATAAAGTACACTTGAAAGGGGTTGGGTATGTGTTTGAGACGGCTGTTGCCTTCTGATTTCACACCGACTACTTACATTACTATTCATATATATGTGACCTGCTCTATCAAAATCAGTCGCATTGACCCGAAGACACATTTTGAGTTGTATACACTGTTGGAAAGAGGATATTCCTACCTTTCTAATGATATCAGGATTGTTGTTGTACTCCAAATATTAAGCAAAATATGTCACATTATATAATGACTGCCATCGAGTCATCATTTTGAGAAAAAGGCCTTCAAAGTTTTCTCTTCTCTGGAATCCATTGATCTGATTGATTATTAGCGGAGCAAATTATCAAAATACTACGGAGGGAAGATATTTTCGTTTGGAGGGGAAGCTCGCGTATGTGTGTGTGTTTGTGTAATTTTGCGTTTGTGTGTATTGTGTTTGTTTCCCGGGGAAAACACTCACGAGAAACACCGGCTGTTGTTATGCCTGCTGTGACGTTAAGTTACTCCGTTCTCCGCTTGTAATTATGCCGTTACAAGCTTCAAAGTTATATTTATCATCTGAATTTGCCGAAATATTTGTAATATTCTGAAAGCCAAGACTTTGTTTAATTGAAATCAGATGAAAACACTAACGGACCCTGCCGTGTTATCTATGATTACTATATGCTTACATTCATAATTTCAGCCGGAGGGAGGGGGGGCGGCGCTGAGGAAGAGCAGAGTGGCGAGTGAGAGGTGCCTGTCTTCGTCCCTTTACAAGCTTCAAAAATGTATTTATCGTGTGATTTTGGAAATAAAAGTTTCATATTCTGAAAGCCAAGACTTTGTTTAAAATCAAACAAAACACGCGAACCCCGAAAAAATTGTTTTTTACATAAATCCACGTTTATTTTGAAATGAGCCGTTGCGACTTCCGACTGATTTCGATAGAGCGGGTCACATAGCATTAACTATTCCTCAGTCTAACCAAATAGTTTTTTTTGCATTCCCAATGCTAACCATGTGTTCAATTCTGCTTCCTTATTGGAGTAGTAGTGAATGAAAAAGAAAGGTTAAAATTCAAGGATCCCAAAAATTGGCATGCTATACTGTATACGTTCCCGTGAGATCAAGTTAAACTAAAACACAAAAAAATGCCTGCTTTCCCACCCAGATTGACATCAAATTCAATCTGGAGCCGTGATCACGCCCTTTGCATCATTTCAAATCCAAATGTACATCGACATACAGTGTAGCCACTGCTTGTGTGTCCCTACTTAGACAGTTAGATCAGTGAAAGTGCTAATATTATCAGAGGCAGATATACACATGCTTGGCCCCTTTCCACTTCCGTCGCCTTCTCTGGGGTCAATGGCCATCTCTCTCCCCTCAGTTCACATGCAGACACAGAGGGTCTCTCTCTCTCCGGGCCCCTCCGGTGTGCTGAAGGGGCTCTCTGTCTGCTGCTAGAGGGAATAGTGTCCCTTTCACAGCTCCTCCACCAAGAGGCTGTGCTGAACGGACACAGGATAAAAGCCACTTCCCTTGGAAAGAGAATCCACACACACACAAACATCTACAACACACTTTTTCATGTGCACAAACCCAGACTCGGTCGGACGGTTTTATAACAGGATCTTTTTACTCTGGAGACAGTTAACTCTCCCTGGGAAAAGCAGGTGTTGAGCTGAGCTGCTTAGCGCAGCACGACACACATGACCTCAGATCAACTGTAAAACTATTTGAGCTTCATGTGCTGTAATCTGTTATTGATGATTATTCATAATATGCCAGGTTGTTTTGTTCTTTTATAATAATTATGAAATAGAAAGTTTGAAATTCAATGACCTCAAAAACAAACAAAATATTTGTTATTACTTAAAACTATTGTTTCCATAACTATGAGTTTGATTTATTTATTATATTGTTTTTCACTGTATTGTTTTTATCATATTGGTTTTATAATGTAATATTTATGAATAAAAAAGCCCATGATACTGAAACAACTTCATAAATATGCCATTTGTTTTTAAATTGTTATTTATTATTATTTACGAAACTCTTCAAAATGTAATATTCTTAATAAAAAGCCATTGTGAAAGGTTATCAGAAGTAACCTTTTAAATGCTGTGACCTCGGGAAAAAGTAACCAGAATAATAAAACATTTTATTACAATGATTTCAATTAATTGTATTAACTCATTTCACAATGTATTGTTTTTTTGTTTATTTTATTCATACATATATGATATCAGATGTATTCCATAATGCTATATCTAGTAAGATGCAGAAAGAGTAAAATGCCATGATATGCAAAAACGTCAAATAGGCCGATGGGTATTTTTTTTAAACAATTATTAAACAATGTATTGTTTTTTTGTATGTTATTCATAAATGTATCATATTTATTTGATAATGGCATATTTATGAATAAATAAAAATGGCATGATACTGCAACTTCATTATTTTTTTTTATGAAATCATTCAAAATTAAATAATGAAATAGGGCAGAAGGAACAAAGAACAAAGGGTTTTATTTAATTCAAATAATTATTTCCTTTTTCTTAAATCATATTTATTCTTTTTTTATATTATTTTTAATAAATGTTTAACCCGTTGGGGCTTTTTATATTAACTTTTTTTTGTCGTTATTTAAGACTTTTTTTGTGGTTATCTAAGACACTTTTTGAAGTGTATTTTCAAAAAGGTTGAACTTGTTTCTCTGAGTATCTGGCTCCAAGGCCCTTTGACCTTGACTGAGAGGGAGGGAGAAGACAAGTGTGCTGTAATGCTTCAGCTCAACACTCAACAGGCTCAAGGATCAAAGAACAGCCAGGGGATGGACTGACCAAAGCAGCTGATGCCTAATTTAACTTCTTAACCGGGGTCAGGCAAACGGCTGTGGGACCCATCTGGCCCTGGAGTAGGGTTGGATATCGTTTGAATTTCCACGATTCCGATTCCGATTCTACTTTTCGATTCCGGTTCTTAACGGTTCTCGATTCCGATTCTTTGAGGGGCAGGGTAAAAAAATGATACATGCTTCTTCCACCAAAAAAATTACATTTATTCGAGAAACTTTTACACAGGTTAGTTTAAAGTAATATTCACATTAATCAGTCTGTTTATATTCACTGCTATGTAACTTTAACCTGAGAACCACTGAAGCTACAACAGTGCAACAGTCCAACTTTTAAAAACAGTTCTTGTTGAGAAAAACAAGCATATCTGCCTTCTCAGGCATACCGGGAAGAAATGTTTGAACATTTTGAAGTAAAATGCTTCAATCTGGTGCACTTTAAGCAGAATTACTAGAGACTAGATCTAGGGGGTACAACTCTAAACACCCATATGAAAAAGATCGGTTTACATTTTAATAATTAAATAACAAATAGCCTACATGTAACGCATTTTATTTTTGTTGTTCATTCATATCTTATTTTACTATTTTATTTATGCATATTTTTTTATCTCCAGTTTAAAACGATATGTCTGGTTTACTGTCCTATAGTATACATTGGAATGATTTCAAACCTGTTTTATCCCAATAATTATAAAAGAGTGCCTTGGAAATATGTGTTTACATAAATTGTGATCAAAACGTTTGAGACCCACTGAGATAACTTAGACTAAAGTGAACTATCTAAACACTCAGAGTCCTTTACCTCACTGAGCTGAAGTTATTAGCCTCTCAGTCTGACTGGAGAGGACTCTCCCTCCACATCATTGTAGAAACATCTTCTTCCGTTAGAGCAGCTAGCACCAGATGCTAATAACAACAGCGACGGTTCCAGTGCACCCTCCCTTTCTCCCTCGCTCACGCGCACTTTGGCTGTGAGCTGCGGTTGCCAGATAAGCCAACATCCCTCATTTTCATCACTTGCAGCGCCCATCGTACAGGGCAAATGAAAAGTGTAACCGGGATGAAAAGGGTGTTACATTTACTTAATTATGAATGTTGTTATATCAAGACCGAAAATTAGGATGAGCACCAACGGTCAAAACATTTATTTTTTCTCCCAGAGCTGTCAGCGCAACACCTCCACAGATCTGGCGCCCTAGGCGAAGATTTATAATGCCAGTGCGACGGGCCGGCCCTGGTCTCAGGTTACACTGTAGGAAATGTAGATACAACGCTACATTTCCCGCCCCGCTGCAGTCATGCAGTAGGCTACGGAGAGCGGCGAGAAACATTTCCTCAGGAATCGAAAAGCGGAACCGAAATTCACATTTCTAAATGATGCCGTTGGAATCGAAATGTTGGAACCGGTTCCGAACCGGAACCGGTTCTCGGTACCCAACCCTACCCTGGAGTGCAGTAAAATATGGCAACTTAATAAGCATGTGTGTTAAAAATCAAAAAATGCAGAGAGTGGGTGTACAGAGAGTAGGGGTGTAACGGTTCACAGAAGTCACGGTTCGGTTCGTACCTCGGTTTAGAGGTCACGGTTCGGTACGGTTCGGTACAACAAGAAAAAGCAAAAAAAAAGTCCCAAATGCATAATTCCAGGTTTGTTGTTATTTATGTTTGAACAGTCATGCAAGTTTCAGTTTAAAAATAAAGAACTCTTTTTTTGAATAATTAACTGTATTAAACAGTTAAAAACAAACCATACACAGTACACTGAGATGGCCATATTATCTATACTGGCTGATGTCAAACAAAAAGGTTTCATCAAGCTGTAAAGCTAAAAAGAATGTCTTGAAAATATGACATCATAAATAATAAGAAAGTGTTTCAAGAGCGCAAAGTCGTTGAAAAACATATGCCAAAAGCTTCCGTTATTTATTTTGGTTTCACGGCTTTCATGTCTCTTGGCTTCTTAAAAACTGCGGGGATCAGCTGTTGAACTGCTGTTGTCTTTTGCCGGGCTCCAGTCATTGGCAAATCTGGGTGATGCCTTCTGATATGATTTAGCATGTTTGGCGTGTGTTACATACCGCATACCGTAGCATACCGCACCACTGTAGAACAACGGCGACACACCGTCCTCGTCCGATCCACCACTCGTACACTCCATCGTTATTGTAGTCCACGGGGAACCCGAAATGTTCCCACACAGCTGATTTAAAAGAAGCAGGTGGGTTCTAGCTCCTGTGTGTTATCTGAAATCGCCATACTAACTTTTCTTCTTCTTGTATTTTGTTAGTTTTGTAGTGTTTTCTTCTTCATTTGTTGTTTAAGGGCGGCTGGCAAACAGCTTTTAGGCACAATACCGCCCCCTGGATTATATATAGTGTAGTGGATACTGCCCTAAATGACACTTTTTTCCCACTCATAAAAAAAAGACGTATTCGTCGTGTGACTGCGTGTGCCTAACCGTGACGTCCGAACCGTGACGGTACGGGACGAATACGGATACCGTTACACCCCTAACAGAGAGTGTACAGTGCCGGTGGTCAGATCCTTAGAGAGGCCTCTGCTGACAGGGATGGAGCGCACACAGCAGCAGCCAACAAATCCTGCCACAATTACAGACCTCAGCTCTCTGGACTCCCGTAGACAACGTTTTTAAAAGAAATAAGAGTACAGTGCCTGTGCTTCAAGCGCAATGACTTCCTTGACTTCACTGCACCCGAGAATGATTCAGAGGCTGCATTTGTCTACAGACATATTTAGGCAATACAAATCGTAGGTCCACTGACTCTCGTACAATACAACCTATCTACCTAATGGAAAATAAAAAAGTCACAACATAGTGCATTAAGAGAGTGCAATAGACAAAGTGGTGCATGAAAGGAATACGAAAATCATATAAACACAAGATAGAAAAAATATCAGCATTTATATTCTCAGTGAGCTTGAGAGATGCTAGACTGATCTTCTTACATTTTGACAAAGTCATGTTAGCCTTCTCCCCTGTTTTTCAAAATTGATGCTAACTGTTGCTTCATATTTAATGCTCTCATCCAATTATGGCCAGGAAAGCTAACAATTAAGAAAAAACTTCCCACAAACCTGAAAAGAAAATCAAGAAATCCAAAAATGGCCAAAACAAAGGCTAGTAGTATTGTCTTAAAGCAGGGGTGGGGAACCACCGGCCCCCGGGCCGTATACGGCCCGCGAGACCATTTGGTGTGGCCCTCGAGGTAATTTATAAACACATGCAAAAAAGAAAAAAATTAAAGAAATCTAGACTGCAAAATAAGTAAACAAGTGAGTGCCTGTTTTTCCTGGCCAAGGTCAGGGTCCTTGAACACAACACAAACGTGTCATCACGTGGTATATGTCTCGTCTTACAGGGGTGTAGTTCTGACGGAGAGCACCGGAACGCCGCTCCGCTCCGGCACTTCCAAAAATTGCAGTACCCATAAGGAGCCGTACACATGCTGCAGTTTTTGCGTGGCTGTGTCTTAGTTGTAAGCCCAGTGGCGATCTGTCATACTGATCATACAGTCAATAACCGTGTTGTTATTAGCATCTGGTTAGCTAGCTATGCTAACAAATATAAGAAGCTTTTTCTACAACCAGTGAGGTAAAGGCACATCTTTATATGATCATTATAGTTATAAAACAAATAAGAGAATAAAGTAAACAGGTATAAAATACTATATGACAGTAAAAAAAAGTTGTTATTAATAAACAAGAATAAAGTTTAAAAGGGGAGGGATTTGTAAAATACCCATAAAGAAAAAGAAAATCTGCTTACAGGTCTGTTTCATATGGGTGTTGAGAGATGTATCCATAGATCTCCTAATGTTGCTCTCAAAGTGCACCAGATTGATGCTTTTAACTTCAACATTTAAAAAAACAAATCTTCCCGGGAGAGCATACCCCCGGACCCCCCTAGAGGAGGTTAAGTCCTACCCCCCACTTAAATCATGTTCACATGGATAGTCTAAATACATTTGCACACATCTTGTGTCCATATATTTCTGTTTTGGTGGTCATGCCACACTGTGCACGTGCATGCGTGAGTCATGGCAAGATATCTGGATTAAGAGGTTGCTTTTTCTTTGCACAGCATGAAAGAAAGGTGAAATGGGTGGGCTGTGATTTTAGTATTTTTAAGCAGAGGTCAATAATTTGTACGGCCCTCGGAGGATGTAGAACACATTGAAATGGCCCTTGAGAGGAAAAAGCACCCCACCCCTGTCTTAAAGGGATAGTTCGGACTTTTCGAAGGGGATTGTTTTAATAAATTACTGTATTCCCTAAAGTAAATGGGAGTTGACGTTCCGCAAATGTATAGAAACAGACAGGACTACTAGCACAAAGCAAAGTACTAGTGGATGGGGGGGTAAGCATTCAAATATTTTAGCCACACAAAGAATCTGTATCAGAAGTAAGTGAGAGTTACAACAAGACTATATTCACTGTTTTATCTTGTGTGGTAGACTTTTCAATCCATCAGACTCCTTTGGAATGACATACATTTTTACATGTAGAAAACACATGGCCTGTTGATGCTTCGCTCTGTGATTTTGGCCTTTTAAAAAAGGGATTGTTCGTTTTCACAAAAAACTGGAAAAGTTAACAGACAAAGGCATTAGTATTTAAAAAAAAAAAGACAAAGAAGGCTTAAAAAGCTTGTCTGTGGCCAGTTTGGGGTTTGAATTTGCCCCGGGCCATATGCTCGGGTGAAGCATCACGTCATGGAGGACGCTGGTATGGTCATTGTGTGGCAGAATGCTAAGGAGGTGGCAGTGGGACGTGCATGCGTATTCATTTGTTTGCGGATGGTCTGCATACATTACCACCTACGGCTTGTACAGCCACATCTCCAGTCCAAGTCACACACACACACGGCCGCCTCTTCTTTCACAGTACTCAATAGCCTAAGAAAGCCCTTTGTCGTCCTTCGTTGTCGTGGCGACATGCCTGGGTTGAGTGAATAGAGAGCGGAGGTCTAGCTCTCCCAGTCTGCGGGCATTTTAATCAGCTTGTCACACTGTCTGTGGTCTAACAACGCTTGTGCAAGCCCTCTGTCCCTTGTGACGGCCAAAGATGCTTCTTAGCATTTTTTTTTTTTTTTTTGGGCAAGCACATTTTATGATTCAGAGAGAGCATCAAGCCTGATTTTCTGCTCTGTTATTGGATTAGACAGTCGAAAAAAAGTGGCGCTTCCAGGCAGAAGACCAGATCGTGAACCAGAGTATTATTGTTAATATCACTTGGCTAAGGCTAGAAAATCTGGTCTGCTTTCTGCCTACCCTCCAGTGTAATAAGTGCTGTGGTTATGAAACATGCAGTATGCCTTCTCAAAGTCCCAGGATAAGCCTAAAAAAAAACATGCATTGCTAGCGGTTTTGAGTTTGGAACAAGAAGCTGAGAACATGATTTGTTTTATTCATGAATGAGTTTGCAGCTCATGACCCCTGGCGAACCTTTGACTCATAACATGGTAAGTGGAGGCAGTCCTGCGTTTCCTTCGGTCTCAACAAATCCTCTCGCCTGTCTCTGCTTCGTTCTCCCCCTCCCCTCTGTCCACCAGGCCTGGTGTCTCAGATGCCACGCATTTTTGAAATGTTTGGTCAGGGATTCTTTGCGGCTGTTGTCCCTGCACGACTGTAGTGATAACCGCTGAAGCATTATATCATTACATCATTTCGCCATTAAGAAAAATAAACTCTTGTGGTTAGACCAAACCATGCATCTGATTAAAGTCAAACTGAAATGTGGTTAGACTTCATTTTACGAGTAAGCTAATAAAAACTATGGTGATACTGCAAAATGTTTAGGACATTTACGAAAACGTAAAAGTTTTAATTTTCCATTGTTTTATTCCTGGGTTCTGTGACGTGTGAATACCCAAATCAACAACAAATGGACCAATCTGCCAGGATCCCTTCTTTTGATAAAGCTTACAGTTGATAGAATAATCTACTAAGAGGGCAATGACACGCTGTGCCTCTTCACCTACATTTTGGTTATTGCTCTTTCACTTAAATCCTAAAAGCTTGAATCTTATATTTAAAACTAAGGTTATTACTACTTCTCATTCTTCTAAATCTATTCTCTCTCTACTTCTCATACTCTACTCCTGTAATCTATTCATTCTATGTTCTCTTTATCCAAAACTAGTGGTGCACGATAATTATCGGCCCGATAATTATCGGTCCGATATTAGGAATTATGACGTCATCCCGATAAACCTGATAAAAGTATTAATAGCCCCGATAATATACAATATATTTTTTGGGTAAAAAAAAGAAAAATATACTGCCGTGTGGGTGGATTGGGATGAGGGGCGCTTGTTTTTCACTCGGCTCCTCCCGTTTAGCCAGTACTGTGGTATTAGTGGTTTAGGAAGAGGGGAGTTTTTTTTGCGGCCGTGAAGCCAGCACAGTAAACAAACATGTCGTCGGTAGTATGGGACTATTTCAAAGTTTCAGAGTTAGATAGTTCGCTTGCTATTTGTATTAACAAATGCAATGCAGAAGTTCCACGAGGAGGGAAAAAGGCAACGAGCTATAATACTTCCAACCTGATTAGTCACCTGAAACATGGTGGTCTAGCTAGCATTAGCCGTCTTTTTCACGGTTCAAGATGAAGGAAAATGGCTAGAAAGGACGTGATTAAGCTAATATTAGCTGAAGTTCTCACGGTTCAAGATTAACATTGACCTAGGGGAAACGATTAATGTAGCCAATACGTTCAGAACATAATGAAATTTAGATTTTTTTTTTTATTGAAATACTTGTTCACGTGTCCTTATAAGCGTTATGTATTTTGAAGTAGTGTCCATTTGTGCTTGCAGTCAGTTGCTAGGGTCTGTTCTACTAACACACTGACTGTTATGTATGTTCAAGGAAAACGCAAGTAGTAGATGGGCGAATACAACCTTTAAGGTCTTTCTTTATGTGGGTCAACCCAGAAAAAACTCTGATAACATGTTCTAATGGGATGTATTAAGATGAATGGAAAATATAATGGTGACTCTTTTTAAATGTCTCTGTGGTGTGGGTATATTTGAAAACCATCTTCTCCGCTGTGTCAGCATTTGTTTCTACTCGTTGGTTGTTGATGGCTACCTGACCACAAGAAAACAATACAACAACACTTGGCTTTCATACCTCACTGGTGTGGCAGGTCAACTCAGTTTGCATGCATGCAAAGACTGCCTAATTTCATCCCAAACGTGTTTCATCTGCAGCCAGGGCACCAATGCAGACATAATCCCACTGAATCCCTTAAAAGAGACCAGTGACAGGCGTTCTTAATTCACATTTAATTCCAGGTCGCTCTCTACAGTCCTACAGGCTTTTTGCTCATTGGATAGCTACTGGAGGGTACTTCCTGATCCCAGTGTGCTCTATAATCCATAAGCTAGAAATGGCTGGTTAAACAACTTTAAATTATAATGCTGTCATGGATGTAAACTCAGGCCAGCTGGAAGCAGCTATCTAAGTATAAGGACATTTATATAATTGATTTAGATTTGTTGATCTAGGAACGTGTCACAAGTGGAGTGGTATAACGCCATCGGAAAACAATGATATCATGTAACACTGAGCGGATTCACTGACATCTAAAAGAAAAATAACCTGATTTAGAAGGTACAACTTCTCAAAAGAAATATACATTTTCACAAAATGGAGAAAGTGATGTTGTTATTGTCGCGAGCAATGAATAGAAATCAGATCACACTGTCAAACAATGTCGAGTAAGACGAATATATGAAGCTTAACTAGTCACAGGAGTGCTTTGAGCTGAATGCTAATGTTAGCATACCAACATGCTCAAAGTCACAATGTCAATATGTTGATGTTATCAGTTTTACCATGTTGGCTGAATTGATTAGGTAATTAATTGATAATCGACAGAGAAATAGTCTGCAAATTATATGCTAACCTAAACGATTAAGCTATCCAAATAAACCAATACATCTAAAAGATTTGGGACATTTCACTCCGAGTGAAATTGGTGGGCAAACCAACAAAGATAACGATGCAAATTAGATTAGATTTGTATTATTGTGACAAGACACAAATTCTAAAAACTAAAACAACATTGATCCAGAATTCAGCGCAGACCCTATCAAGCAATACTACACAGGGTCAAACATATATTACTTCCCATGACTTACACATTTTTAATTTTCAGAACTGCAAAAACAAAATGTTAAGCCCCGAGCCTGTTTTTCAGGTCTCAGGCTTGAAAATGGCATTCCCAGAACAAATGACCATATCTTCCCTTCTAAAAGCGTTAAATTAATAATATGTGACCCGCTCTATCGAAATCAGTCGGAAGTCGCAACGGCTCATTTCAGAATAAACGTGGATTTACGTAAAAAACAATTTTTTCAGGGTTCGGGTGTTTTGTTTGATTTTAAACAAACCATGTCTTGGCTTTCAGAATATGAAACTTTTATTTCCAAAATCACACGATAAGTACATTTTTGAAGCTTGTGACGGGACGAAGACAGGCACCTCTCACTCGCACTCTGCTCTTCCAGCAGCGCCGCCCCCCTCCCTCCGGCTGACATTATGAACGTAAGAGTATAGTAATCATAGATAACACGGCAGGATCCGTTACAGTTTGTTTTCATCTGATTTAAATTAAACAGAGTCTTGGCTTTCAGAATATTAAACTTGTTTCGGCAAATTCAGATGATAAATATAACTTTGAAGCTTGTAACGGCATAATTACAAGCAGGGAACGGAGTAATTTAACGCCACAGCAGGCACAACAACAGCCGGTGTTTCTCGAGAGGATTTCCCCCGGGAAACAAACACAATACACACAAACGCAAAAACACACACGCACACACCTATACACACACACTCGCGAGCTTCCCCTCCAAACGAAAATATCTTCCCTCCGTAGTATTTTGATCATTTGCTCCACTAATAATCAATCAGATCGATGGATTCCAGAGAAGAGGAAACTTTAAAGGCCTTTTTCTCAAAATAAGGACTCGGTGACAGTCATTATATAATGTGACATATTTCGCTTAATATTTGGAGTACAAAAACAATCCTGATATCATTAGAAAGCTAGGAATATCCTCTTTCCAACAGTGTATACAACTCAAAATGTGTCTTCGGGTCAATGCGACTGATTTCGATGGAGCAAGTCACATATTGTTTCTCAAAGCAAGGTTACACCTGTGAGTTGGATGTAGAAGTGTCAGAATCAACATAGATGTTTTTATTTTAAAGTAAATTCAGATTGAACACAGTACAAAAAATGTAAATGATTGTGTCCGTCCAAAAAAATAAATTACTTGGTGAAAACCACCCTTGAATGATGGGATGGTAGACTAAAATCTTTAGGAATCCAAACTACAACATATAAGTACCCTGTATCAAGATTGATGCAAAACAAGTGAAATTTGACCTTTTTAGAGAGATTTAGCATAAAAAAACACTTCTGGGCCCATTTGGGTGGATTTGACCTATCTCTGGCCCCCCTTGCTCGATTTTGCTGATTGACATCTCTTTCTAACCGTCAGAGCCAATGGAATCGAGGGGACCTCCCACATACTCCTTATTTGGTAATGTGTGTGTGTGAGACTGACGCATAGCCAAAACCGGAAGCTGCGATAACTCTGGTGGCTACCATTAGCAGCTAACTTTACTCTCAGATGTTTGCATAAAAATGGAATTATGGATTATAAATAAAAAAAGATTATTCCACAGAAACATTATCAACCTATGGATTAACCGATTCAGCCGCATTTTTTCTCGTTTTAATGCCATTGAACAAGTATTTTGATCAGATTGACAGCTACGGTGAGACGATCTCCCGTAAAAGCTACGTAAAGGTACGTGTTGTGATGTCTGTGTTTGCTTCCCCTGTCGCGAGTTCGCATCACTCAGTGATGATATACCTAAATAATCCGTGGAACCTCAGCTTTAATCGGATATCTTGTATGTGCAGCTACGATAAGTAATAAGGGTATCTTTTATCTTGAGTTCTGTGCCAAAGTGCGTTAGCATTTTTCGCTCAGGGGTCATTTAGATGCTTCTTATGAGACTTGTGTTTTGTTTTGGTAAAAGTGGTTTGTATCGTATAACACATTAATAGGTTCTTAAATATTAAGAAGACACAGTGTCTTGAAAAAAAAAAAAAGGACCCGCCGAGGGGGTCCTTGGGGTTTAACAGATTAAGAACATATGTTATTTCTTTCAGGATTTTTCTGAGCCATTTGTGCTCTCCAGAGCACTTAAGTTTAAAATAATTAGTTATACGTTTGGTCAATGCTACTCCCTTCCAAAAAGTTTCATGAAAAATCAGGCTGAAATAAGATCAAAAAGTAAAGAAACCACATATTTAGCCAAACATATAGGAAACTGTGGAAAAGCATTAATGCAAGTCCTATAGTCACATGAATCTTTATTATGTGACATATTAATAGTAACACACTAACGAGTCCATTCAGTTTGAAGCAGGATTGTATACCTCAGTGGAACGTCCCTTCTGAATGACCAGTGAAACACTAATGTGTACTGCAAGGCAAAATGAAGACTACAAAATTCTCCAATCACAATATTTTGATTAATTTCCTCTTTCTTTTTCTAGGTTCAAAATGACAGCGGCTCATTTAGCTCCCACGCTGGGGGTTATGGCGTGTAGGCAGGTGGGAGTGATATCCTGGCCTTCTGTCAACAAGCCGTGTGACGGACAGCTTCATTATAAAGAAAATGGACGGCCCCCGGGGACACGCCATTGTCCCCCCCTCGGCTCTTGGCTTCCTGGGATTGGGAGAGAGGACAATCTGAGCAGGTCTTTTAGAGTGGGAGGTCTTCAATTGTCAAATGCTTAATAGACTGTGCTCTCTCCATCTTGCTCAGGAACACACGAGTCGGACGCAATGAACACACACACACACACACACAATCCCCGCTTCCAGACACTACACCAGTATCTGAGGCCCCATTTACACGAGACCGCTCGACCCGCTGGAGACGCTGTAGTACATATGCCGGGCCTGTAAGTGGCGCTGTACTTCAGCCACAAAATACACCAAAAGCAGCGAAGAAGACCCCCCGAGCATGGTTGCCCGATTGCCCTTCTATTTATTCTCCGTGGTGGATTTAGCAACATGTAGTTCATGTAGTTCTCCATGTCAACTTGTTGCTGATGGTTGTGGTAGAGCAGGGGTGGGGAACCTCCGGCCTCCGGGCCGTATACGGCCCGCGAGACAATTTGGTACGGCCCTCGATGTCATTTATAAACACACGCAAAAAATAAAAAAATGAAAGAAATCTAGACCGCAAACAAATTAAACAAGCGAGTGCCTGTTTTTCCTGGCCAAGGTCAGGGTCCTTGAACACAACACGAGCCTAACGTGTCATCACGTGGTATATGTCTCGACTGACAGGGGTGCAGTTCTGACGGAGAGCACCAGAACGCCACTCCAGCACTTCAGAAATTGCAGTACCGATAAGTCCATACACATGCCGCAGTTTCTGCGTGTCTGTGTCTTTAGTTGAAAGCCCAGTGGCGATCTGCTCATCTGTCATACTGATCAGACAGTCAATAACTGTGTTGTTATCATTAGCATCTGGTTAGCTAGCTATGCTAACGAATATAAGAAGCTTTTTCTACAACCAGTGAGGTAAAGGCACATCTTTATATGATCATTATAGTTATAAAAAAAATAAGAGAATAAAGTAAACAGGTATAAAATACTATATGACAGTTATTAATAAAGAAGAATACAGTTTGAAAGGGGAGTGATTTGTCAAATATCCCCATAAATTAAAAGAAAATCTGCTTACAGTTGTGTTTGGGTGTTGAGAGATGTGTCCATAGATCTCCTAATGTTGCTCTCAAAGTGCACCAGGTTGATGCTTTTAACTTCAACATTTAAAAAAAATCTTCCCAGGGGAGCACGCCACACCCTGCACGTGCATGCATACGCGAGTCATGGTGAGATATCTGGATTAAGAGGTTGCTTTTTCTTTGCACAGAATGCAATGAATGGGCTGTGATTTTAGTTTTTTTAAGCAGAGGTCAATAACTTGTACGGCCCTCTGAGGATATTGTAAAAATTGAAATGGCCCTTGAGAGGAAAAAGGTTCCCCACCCCTGTGGTAGAGGAACTGTAGATTTTGCACTAACATCTGTAGCATGGTCAGTAGCAGTAGCAGTAGCTACTGACAGTAGCTATTGACCATGCTACACAGTGAGCAGCAGAAGTGGGGAGAGGCGGGGCTATGGCTTCAACGTTATCAGGAAATTATCGTATAGGACATACATACGGAGCCGTTAGGCCTCCCAGAGCGTTCCGTCGGCAGATCTATACACCTTGGGACCCGTTATCGTTTTAGTGGTAGTTTCCACGGTTCCGTTTCCGCGGTTCTGTTATGGGCTATACGAAAGAGAAAAGTAGCGGATACAACCCGTTTCGTTCCCGTGTAAACAGCACCTGAATCTCTGGCAGAAAATCAAAGATGACTGATGAGTGGAGCCCGGCTGTGTTGAAGGCATGAGGTGTGTGATTGTGATCTAGGGACAAAGGAATCATTGCCAAAGGTTAAGCATGCGATAAAAGGCACGGGAAGGCACAGAGAGCCTTCTGGATGTCATTAATCACATCAAGTTGCCCTTGTCAGTCAGTTGTAAAAAAAATACTACCAATAACCGACATTGTCATTGGTCAGCTGCAGTCATATCAACATGGAAGTCAAGTTGAATCAAATCAACCATAAACTATGTGCCAACGCCGATGCGGCTATGAATCAGGAAACGCCAACCAAAGAGCTTTACGAATCCTTGAGAGGTCTTTGTTTGGAGAGAAGGGGCACGGGCATGGACCCAACACTAATACGGCTAATGGCTTAGGGAACCCCACTGGGTCTTTAATTGAAGCCGGCTCTCCAATGTCCAGTGGGTGGGGAGCGATAAGAAACAGCAAGAGAGAGAAAGAGATTGGGGAAAGGCCAACGAGTTACTCTGATCTTGAAAAGCAAAGGAGGGGGGTGGTGTGAGAGGGGTGCAGAAGGTGTGTGTTTTTCTGTGTGTGTGTGTGTGTGGTGTGTGTGTGTGTGTGTGTGTGTGTGTGTGTGTGTGTGTGTGTGTGTGTGTGTGTGTGTGTGTGTGTGTGTGTGTGTGTGTGTGTGTGTGTGTGGGGGGATGCGGCCAACGAGAATTTCCCCTGAGGTCTTGGACACCTGGGATCATCAATGATTGATCAAACTGGAGGGTTTAACCAAGGGAGAGGTGGGTAAAAAAGTGGGGACTAAAGGGGGCAAGATATACAAAGGAGTGTGTGTGTGTGTGTGTGTGTGTGTGTGTGTGTGTGTGTGTGTGTGTGTGTGTGTGTGTGTGTGTGTGTGTGTGTGTGTGTGTGTGGTGTGTGTGTGTGTGTGTGTGGTGTGTGTGTGTGTGTGTGTGTGTGTGTGTGTGTGTGTGTGTGTGTGTGTGTGGTGTGTGTGTGTGTGTGTGTGTGTGTGTGTGTGTGTGTGTGTGTGTGTGTGTGTATGAGAAAAAAAGGAGTGAGAGGGAAAGGGAATTCAAAAACAGAAAAATGGACAGAAAAGAAACATCAAACTTGCCCTGAAGAGAAACAAAAACCGCTGCGGACAAAAGGCTGCATAAGAAGCCAGATCCAGTTGACTGTATCTAAACCTGAGAGAGGCCGCTGTGGAAGCAAACATCCCATCAAAGCTAAACCGCTGCCGCCCTACGGAGACCCCGCTGCCTGCCCAGATGGTTTTGGCGGTGCTCAGACCGGCGAAAGACAAACAGGATCTCAAACCGATCCACATGGACTGGAGGGTAATTCGTAGGTACACACACAGCCCACAGCAGTGCCCTCAAACACTAGTGACATATGCTGCCATCTTTAAAGAGAAATCTAATTATTTCAATCGCCTTTTCTAGGTGCTTTTGGTTAAAGCTATAGCTTCTTTGTACAGAGTGTGGACCCAGCGAATCAAGACACACAAACACACACACTTTGGAGTGAATTACCACTACTATTTTGGGCCCCTTTGGTTTTCCAATGTCTAATAGTTGTTATTGTTCTTACTATTATTCCCGATGTAAACTTCTCAGATAGTTTCATTCAATTAAATGTGCGGGGCCCAAAATAGTACATTTTACGCAAAATTGTGTCTGAACAAACTCTGTTCACCACACAATTTTGGCCAGTAGTTTTCCTATTATCCTGTTTAGAAACCTACAAACGGAACCAAAATAATACAGTATAACCTTAACACAAGTTATAACAAGCTCCGACCAGAATCAACCTGACAACAATAAAATGCAGCTTATATGCATAATGTACATTCTAATTATGTAATATATAATGATATATCAGTCGCATTGGAACATTTCCCACAGAATTTATACCTAGGGCTAATATTTGTTTCAGTCCTTTGTAGAGTTAAAAGTTTGATCTAACCCTTTGAAGTGATGAAACCCATATGTATTTTGTGACTTTCATTTTTTGACTTTATTATTGAAAATAATATTCAAGTTTTTTTTCTTATAACTTAGTTTTAAATGTACCAATTTAATCCCTATGCTTTTTTTCCTGTTGACGTATTTCTTTAATTTCTGAAATACTACGTTTTTTTTCAAAATATTGTCTCCCCCTTTTTTGTAATCTACAATGGTCCTTATTTTATTTCCCTTTGATTTGTTTATTCTTTGCTATAAAGACGGATTATGGACTGGTATATATTTACTTCTAACAGTATTTTAATTGCCATGCTACCCGTATTGTTTCAGACCCTAAACCAGGCTGAAACATGTCTTGGTTTTTGGTTCCAGGGTTGCGGGTGAAGCAGATTTGCTCCGAGGGGTTGCCTGGCATTGTTGCTGAATCTTTGAATAAAGACTTGAATCCACTCCCTGTGTCAGGACTGCAGCTTAGAAATGCATTATTAATGAGAGTAGTCTGACTGATGCTTGGGATTAATTACAGTAGCTTAGAAAGAAGACCCTCACCTCCTTTTCTTAGCTCAACGCAACCAAGGATATATTTTCAAGATAAGAAATAAAATGTTGAAGATTTTTGCATAAGTCTAAATTCTGAAGACACGCTAACCTACTATACTGTCTGGGGAAATAATTGATACACCACATTGTATAAAGCGTGCGTTGCGCTTTTCGCCTGAGCAACAGATGCACTATGCTCTTGTCACCTGCTTGGTCACACAGAGAAAAGCTAAAAAAAAAGGCTAAGAGCTTCTTTATTTATCGCCCATTTACATCCTCTTTTGTCAATAGACTCGCTTACAAGTGCAGCTGCCTAATGCAGCACAACCAACATGAGCTAAAGTCCTTTTAGTGTAAGAGATCTCTTATATCATTCAGTCAAGTGCACCTTGTATTCATGAATAATAAAAGTTTACGAGGGCATTTAAGGCAATAAACTGTCAAATCTAACTAAATAACTCATGAATTCCTATATTTATTTGGGATTTATACAGCTTTATAGTTATTTGAGGTACATTTTATAAAAAATGTATGTTACAAAACTGTTTCTATGGTTTGCAGCTGAAACTGAGCCATGAGCAGACAAAAAAGGAAGAACAATTCATAAACAGAGCTACCTCAAAACGGCAAAACCTCTCCCATTCAAAAATGTGTTTTGAAAAACAAACTACAGAGCACTCATGTTTTAACTCAATTATGAAGCTTTACTTATATTAACTCAATAGGTTTGTACCCTGATTTTAAATATTAACGTCCTGGGTAGAAACGGCTGGCCACTCACTTATTTATATCCAAAATTCTAAACCCACATTCATCTTGCTCCCAGACTGATGATTGAGGAACAATTTTTCTCGCTAATCTTGCAAAAAACGCGTTCAACAATAGCTGAATGACTTGGTGATCACCATGTGAATGTATCAGATCCTCCATTCTCCTCATTCATCAATCCAACACGCACACGCATGCAAGAAAATGCTCAATCTCACTCACTGTTGTTGGTTTCAATTAGCGGACCAAACATCTGACAAGGGGCCACATGAGTCTGTATTGATTGGCCAGAGCTATAGAAATGCATGTGTCAAGGGCAACTGGGGTCAAACTGTGGACCCCGGAAAAAGAAAAGAGGGCAGGAGGGAGGGACGGAGGGAGGGGAGGGAGGCAGACGGACATAGCCTATGTAGACATGCCTCTGTAAGAAGAGGGGGAGAGAAGATCCATTTAGATGGGACACAAAGCCTGAAAGCCACTGTGTATGTGTATGTGAGGAGAGGGTAACTGGCTTTGGGAAAACCAGTTAGACATTTAAAGTAAGGGCATTTTTCTAAAGTGACTCAATCCTGAAAAAAAAACAAAAAAAAGATTACGACTCAGATTTCATTTGGGTTAGTCTAGGGTTAACGTTTGTTTAGGATTAGGAATGAAAGCCTGAGTGCAAAAAGTGTGTGTGAGAGAGCCTGGTGGGGGGTGATTCAGCAGCTGGACAAGCAGAGTTGATCCGACTACTGTTCAACTAATGGAGCCCACTGACGACACACACACACACCAACTTCTGGACTGTTTCTCATATTACAGTCACCCACTTTCATGTGAAATCATGATATTACAATAATAAGCATGGTGCATGGCTTGTGGGCCGAACCTGGTGGGAGGTATCATTCGTGTAAACCTAAGACAACAAGGAACGGGTGGGCGGGGGGGGTACCTAGGGATGGACGTGCAGTGAGCAGCTACCATCTGCATGGCCACTGTGTAGTCAAGTTCAGTCAAATATGTTACTCTACGACAACTTCGAAGAAAAACATCTTAATTGATTCATGGAGCCAGGCTCGGCTCTGCGAATAAGTTGTTGTTTTTTTCGTTTATTTTGTATGTATCCTGATTGTCAGAAGGATTCCGGAAAAAACGTCTGAGCCAATTTTCATGAAACTTAGCAGAAGAGTGTATCATTGCCCAAAGAAGAACATATTACATTTTCGAGGTTGGCGTTCTCTTCAGTTTACCATGTTTCCAGTCTTAATGCCTAACACACTCTCACTCCCTAAGCGTCCAGGAGCGACGTTTGGTCAGTGTCCGTGGCGTCCAGTTGTGACGCTCCTAGGCTCCTTCAGCGTCAAAAAGGGACGCAAATAGCTTTCAACTGATTGCAATGTATTCCCATCTGCGGCGGGATTTGACGCTCATGGAAGCACGGCATTCGTTTGAGTCGGCTGCCCTTAAAGGCAATGTGAGCGTCCATTCCCATTGGATAACGGAGAATTGTACACCCGGAAGTAAGTATTCCTCTTACTGTCGATTGATTTTACAGTGATATCTGCACTACACATCGACTAAAAAACACCAGATTATCCTTGTTAATTACACAACATTGATTGGTTTAAATTGTGTGCAATGCTTTTTTTGTATTTTTCCCCTTCGATTCGGAGAAACAAATATTTTTTTCTGAGTAAAGGATGGCAGAAGACACTACACTACCCAGAATCCCCAGCTATCGTTTGGACTACACCATGTGCTCTGTTTGACAAACCCCGTGATAGTCCTCAAGCTCTGTGATTGGAGAGTGTGCTCCGAGGGTTACGCCGATTCTCGAACAGCACTTGAAATGGGATGGAACCACGGCAGACTGTCCAAAACTGGATTTAAACGGGTCCACCGCGTATTTAGTATAATCACACAAATTCTGTGTTTTATATTTAACAATTCTGTGTTCTTTATTTATTGATTGTTCAATACCTGACAAGGCCGGAGATGAAATATCTACATACATCTTATAAGAGTATAATACATATGTATAATATCAGTTAAAATAAGTGCTTCAACATAGTTAACATTGCTGGAGGTATGCACAAATATTGATAGATGTCTTGTAATGCACTATTGAGGAACCTGCGACCCAAGTTTTTCATTCAATGCAGAACTACACCACAGTTGTGTAGGCCTATATGATATGTCAATAAACCTTAGAAAATCTTGAAAGGGATGTGAAAATAGTCATTATATACAGTCTTTAATGAACTATTAGTAGAGAATAACGAGTAATGAATATACTTTATAGGGATCGTATTAATATCTAATAATAAAAATAATTAAATTCAATAACATGCTTTAACCACCAGGTGTCCCTTTATATCAGCTGTGCACCTTTATGGTGTAAATACAGCCTATCTACCAATTGGATCAAATATAAAAGTCAGCCGAATTAGTGTTGATACTGCAAGGAGACGTATTGTGTGAAAAGAAATGTAAGATGTTGTTTAATGGCTGATATATTTATGATCCACGTCACGTTTTCAGTTCCTCATGGTTGTCTAGAAGTCTTCTCATCAGGGCTCTATAAATACAGAACTACGGCAGATAAGTAATATGTAATGCAGCCAAACCGTGTATTACAATGCCGTTATGTGATGACTTTCAAAGAGAAAAGCAAGCACACTCGGAATAAAGTATTATTTTATTTTTAAAAAATGTTTTCGGTCTGTTTCCGGTATTTGTTAATGACGATGTGCTGTGAGATGTGAGACTGGAATTGCACAGGGGAAAATAACGTAGGCTATCTTTAGATGCAGATTTTGTTAAACTAATATGTTTGCGCTGTGGACCAACACTATACATTGACGGGGAAGGGGGTAGCAATAAAGATAACACCATTAAACAGTTACTAGGGGTGTAACGGTTCACAAACATTTCGGTTCGGTACGTACCTCGGTTTTTAGGTCACGGTTCGGTTCGGTACGTTTTCGGTACAGCAGAAAAAATTATCACAAAACATAACATATTTTTTTTTAATTATTATTAAACTGTGAATAATGTATTCACTCAAATAAATACAAAATATAATAAAATAAACATGAAGGTGCAGCATTTCGATAAACTGAAATAATCTGTATTTGAACTTTACTGTACTAGTACTCACAAAACATAAACTATTAGTTTAGGGTTTTTAATTATTATTAAACTATGAATATTCACTCAAATAAATATAAAATATAATAAAACATTAAGGTGCAGCTTTTCGATGAACTGAAATAATCTGTATTTGAACTGTACTGTACTAGTACCTAAGCAGCCAGTTTGACATTATGACTTGCTTGTCATTGTATTTTCATGTTTTTTTAAAGAAAAATGTACTTGTCCACATTGCTTGCCGAAAGGGCAGATCTGCTGGCACTAGCAATGTCTCCTGCCGTGGAGAACACCCTCTCGCTAGGGACAGAGGTAGCAGATACAGCCAGGTAGCGCTTTGCTAACATGGCAACATAAGGATATTTGCCGTTTGTAATAGCTTTGGCTCGGTCTGAACTCTCTGCGAGTGGTGGAGGCTTAAATGCTAGTGGGAGTTGGGTTTGCACTTCAGTCTTTTGGTACCGGTGATATTCACGTTCGGGTGATGCCTTTTCAAATGAGTGTGCAAGTTTGATGTATTGCCAGCCGGGTAACCAATGTTAGTTGAACAATGCCGACAAACAGCTTTGGTTCGGTCCACCGGTCTTTGTCCGTCATCCTTGTACGTAACTGCGAAACCAAAATGTTCCCAAACCGGAGACTTCAATGATGCTGGAGGATTTTCGAGCTCAACTTTATCTGCGTTCGCCATTTCGACAGTTCCTCAAATTACTGATTACATTTGAACGCATCCCTCTGACCAGCTCGTCCAATGAAATGACTTGCTCGCTCTATGACGCGGAATTAATTACTCTGAATGCTGCGACGCAGCACCTGAGATTACTTCCAAAAAGTTCTTCACGTTCTCAATTTTTTACGTTTAAAGTTATATGCGTTCGGTACACTTCGGTACACACGTGTACCGAACCGAAGGGCCCGTACCGAATAATTTCGGTACGGGTACGTGTACCGTTACACCCCTAACAGTTACACAACATAACAGAAATAATATCGATAGCAGCGTCCCTAGCAACCACCTTTGTAACAATGAAAACGTCGCGATTTCCTGAAGTAATCTTCGTAATAACTAGCAAACTAAAGATCATGTACATCCACTGCACACATAATCTGAAATAACAACTCATATTTCTCGCATCAAATGACATCAAAACGCATTTTAATGGCCAAACTGACTTTAAAATAGGCATTTTTCACCGAGAATAAAACGAAGTTCGGCCATGTTTTCTTTTTCTGAGGCTAGCCATTGGACTGAATGATGAAAAAAAACGGGTTTGTCAAACAGAGCACATGGTGTAGTCCAAACGATAGCTGGGGATTCTGGGTAGTGTAGTGTCTTCTGCCATCCTTTACAAATAAAAATATTTGTTTCTCCGAATCGAAGGGGAAACATTCAAAAGCATTGCACACAATTTAAACCAATCAATGTTGTGTAATTAACAAGGATAATCTGGTGTTTTTTAGTCGATGAGTAGTGCAGATATCACTGTAAAATCAATCGACAGTAAGAGGAATACTTACTTCCGGGTGTACAATTCTGCGTTATCCAATGGGAATGGACGCTCACATTGCCTTTAAGGGCAGCCGACACAGCCGAATGCCGAATGATCAGGTTAATCCCGCCCCCCGCCTCCGACGTAAGCCTGAAGTTCTTGGTTCTTGTCGGGAAGCTGAGTGGGGTCAGCTAAGCACCGGTTTTCGGTGCTTAGAGCCAGCTCCGCCGCGGTGGAAACTGGAAGAACCAGAGCTAAATCAGGCTGTAGTCCGGAACTGGCCCTGGAACCGGTTTGGTGGAAAAGGGGCATCACTCTACCATCAGGGTGCAACAACTAATCGACTTAATCGATTAAAATCAATTACCAAATTAGTTGCCAACTAATTCAGTCGTTGATTCGTTGGTGACGTCATCACATGTGTTTTACGCGCCGTTAAGCTCCAACGTTATTGGTCTTTTTATCGGTACTGGAGACATTTAAAAAATATATGTCATGTATTATTGCTACAAAAACATTATATCGTACTCTTATTGTCGCCAACTCGTTTCTAATATGCAAAAAGACAAACAAATGCGTCTGATGTATTTTTGATCAGACGAGATCTCTCTCCCCCGTCTGTGTGCGAGGGGGCGGGGCAGTTTACACACGCAGCTGCTACATGCAGCAACACACACTGCGGAGATGGCAGAGAGAACGCGCTCCGAGGTGTGGTTAAACTTTACCCGTCTTGATGTGGTCAATGCTCGTTGCCAAAAGTGCAATAAGAGTTTAGCATGTAATTTGTCTAATCATTTACCAAAAGTGCACCACATTCAGACGGAGGAATGCACCGGGTTCGACTGTCTTTCTAGTAGCTCTGTAGCCCCATCCACGAGTAACATTTCCACGTCAGGTGTTATGCATGTTAGCAGCAACACACGGAGTTAACTACATTATACAAACATGGGTTAATGATTAGAGGTAACCGAGTTATTTATTTTGTTAAAGTTTCAGCTATTCTGTTTACATTTCTGTCATCAGATTATTTAATACGATTTGTTAAAACACTGTTGTTTCTTTTGATGTGAAATATTATTTATTTAATTTAAATAAAAAGCAATGTTAATTTTGTTCAAAATGTGTTTAATTAATTTAATAATATATGTATTTTTGAATCAAGTATTCATCTTTATTGTCTTCATTGTTAGTTTCCACATGCCTAAAACAACCTCAAGCTAAATCGAAAAGTTGATGGCAAGAGCATTTGAGAAATTGTGCAAGGCATACAGTAATAGTCCGAATAGTCGATTAATCGTTTCATTAATCGATAGATTAATCGATTATCAATTTCTGTAATTTTCGGACTATAAGCCGCGCCTTTTTTCCCATTTTTCGACCCTGCGGCTTATATAACGGTGCAGCTAATCTATGGATTTTTACAGCTAACGGCCACTAGGGGAACTCCTAAATCTATGGATTTAACAGGTTACAGTCCATCACCTTTAATTCTATGGGCTCTATGGCCGGTCCGCACCCCCCACCTTTAAGCGGCGGGCTCCGTTACGTTATGCAAATATGCAACTTGTTTGTTGAAATGTTAATAAATGGGAGCTTCCTCAAACAGCCATCTCTTTCCCGACAATCCCCTCTGTGCGCCACAAACCCTTACATATGGTAATTAAACATTAAAACACCTGTGGCTTATAGTCCAGTGTGGCTTATATATGTACACATCATTCAATTTAGCTGCTGTGGCTTATATTCAGGTGCGCCTTATGGTCCGAAAATTACGGTAGTCGTTTGTTGCAGCCCTACTCTACCAGTACCCTAAAGATCTTTTGTACCCAATGTCACTCAATTTATAACATTCTTTCAATCCTCATTCTCTCTGACATCTCTCTAAGACTGATTGCATCTATAGTAAGTCATGGACAGCTTCTCATTAGTATTATTTATCATCTAACTTTATGTCAAACCAACCAAGAACTGAGCATTAAGTTTTTGCATTCACCACGGTTTTAAGAATCAGAACCTTAGCAAGTAGAGGGCAAAAATATATTTTGTTTAAGTATAATTTAACTAAATAAATAATTGCCGGTTTCTATTTAAGGAAAGATGTACCTGGATAGGTATTGTGTCTTGAAAGGCTAAGATTGCAGAAATGTGATTTCAGTGAAAACTATCTGACTAAAGGGATTTCCTTGCTTGTTTTGTGTTCCAGAGGGTTCCTGAAATTGGTTCTGTATTTTTCTGCTGCAGCATTTTGATGAAACACATGAAGCTTGGTAAAACCATTCATTATGAAGTTGTTGACTGAATGTGATACAAGTGACATAAAAAGACGGTAACACTTTATATTAAAAAAGGTACACAAATTAACCATCAACTATTGCATATTAGCACTATATTGGCTCTTTATTAGTCATTATAAAACACTTATTAATGCCTTGTTTTACATGACCATATTCTACAAGTAATAAGCCATTAGTTGAGAGTTTTTCCTCAATAACCCTCTAATTAGTGCTTATTTATTGCAAGTAAGGAAGTTGTTAGGTATCATGTTTAAAGCCCCAACTGACTGGAATACTTTACCTGCTGCTTGCTATTAGATCTCTTGCATCATTGGGTATATTTAAACATGCATTGTTATCTCACTTTCAACTGGTCTGTACTTGTTATTAAGTGATATTGATGAAACTGATTTGCTTGACTGTCTCAAATTGTAATGATTGTGTGCATTGCTTGAATTTCACTTAACAGACTGTATGTGGTTTGTCTTGTGTGTCATGTTTTGCATTTTGTCTTTTTGTTTATGTATGTCTGTAAGTTGTTGCTATTGTCGGGACCCCCTTGAAAACGAGATGGTGCATCTCAAGGGGTTTATCCCAATGAATAACATTTCTATATATGTATTTATATCTAAGAATATGTTCTCTATTTTAAAGTGCAGTCTTGCTCATAACCAATAAGCTAGTAGTTTGACTCTAATTGAGCTGAACATGTTCCCTATTCTAAAGTTGCCTCCTTTTCACACTTTGTAAATACATTATAGCACACAACTACTGAAATTAACCTCAACAGTACATGAACAAAGTAGGCACACGTTATTAATGAACCACTAAAGAGAGGTTCAGACACATACCAAAACATGTCAAGTTTCTCCAAGGCTGAGAACACATGTACGTTTTAATAACAGATTTTTTTTTAACAGATTTAATTGATTTGTGATCATACTGTGTGACCTGCTTGTATGTTCTTACACAATAGATGTACTGTTCTCTCTGTGTGTTGTACTGTCTCAGTGTGAACATAGATTAAACAGCCATCCAAACTCTTTTGAGAGCCAGGGAATGAGCAGCCATGCTCCTTTATTGAATTATTTGCAGTCCACTGACATTCAAAAATTGTTAAACTATACAAAAAGAAGTTACAAGGCACTTAATGATCTCATACATGCAAGTGTAACATACACATATTAACACATAGGACCACTAAGTGTAAACAAGGTAAATATAGCTAATGCTAGCTGTGCAATAAGCATGTGTACAGGCCATGGATGTATAATAAGAACGGTACAGGCTAGTATGGCTAACGCTAGCATGTATGCTAACGCTACCGTGTATGCTAGCGCGAACGCTAGCACGAATGCTAACGCGAATGCTGACGCATTTTCTCATTGTGTTTAAACCGTTTAAACAGGGCTGCCAACATTTGAGTTCAGCTTGGAGTGAGATTTTTTTTTTGGTGAACCGAAAAAAGAAACATTCATGTGTACAGTGTTACAAATTTATTGAACACGTACAAACTAGGGTTTCCCATTAATGTACTGGGCGCTACAGTGGAATACGCACATACAGTGTACCCGAGACTCTTACAATGAAGGCTCGATAATCAGCTCACAGCATATAAAATGGCATATAGGTGTAAGCAGAGGTAAAGTGCTATTTTATAAGTGGGGGGGGGTCCTCATCTCCTCTAGCGGGGTCTGGGGGCATGCACCCCGGGAAGATTTCTTTTTTTTTAAATGTTGAAGTTAAATGCATCAACCTTGTGCACTTTGAGAGCAAAATGAATTTATGGTAAACAGATTTTCTTTTTCTTTATGGATATTTTACAAATCACTCACCTTTTAAACTGTATTCTTGTTTTACTGTCATATAGTATTTCATAACTGTTTTTCATTTATTCTCATAAATGGTGACCAAAACGTTTGAGACCCACTGAGATAACTAGACTAAAGTGAACTATCTAAACAGAGAATCTCTTACCTCACTGAGCTGTAGTTATCAGTTTGATAGGACAGAGCTCTCCCTTTCCTTGTTTTAGAAACAGCTTGTAATATCCGTTAAGCTAACCAGATGCTAACAACAACAATGCAAATAGTGAGTTTGGTAGAAATATACTGTATAATAGTACAATTATTTAAGATGATGCCATATTTATTGAAGATGTTACATTATAAATATTCCTCAAAATTATTCAAAAGCATATTCTTCCAAACTCCTTGCTGTAGTATGACACACAGGAGACTATTGATGTGTGTAGTGAGTTTGGTAGTAATAAGCTGTATAATAGTGATTTCATATTATTGTATTCTCTTTTTTTCGGAGTTGCACTTTGCAGACGGTCCCTCCCTGAGCACTCGTTTCTTCTCCGGCTGCAGATAGAGACCAATGTAATGTGTCCAGCTCGGAGGACGGCACGTATTGGCTTTTTTTGATCAAAATGTGATTGTAGTTCGTTGTCAACCTTACCACGGTACTTAGGAGACGTCAGTTGTGTCTGAATAACGTTTTGTTCATGAGTTATTGATCCGTGAAATCAGAATCTCCCAATATCGTTCCAACTTTACTGAACTAAGCGAGAAGACCGTCTCATTTCGTAGACCGCTCGGTTTCCTGTTCCTTCACTTTATTTTTATATACATTTATTTTGGACGAAAACTTAGCGTGAGGAAAGGCAAGTGTGGCGTGACTGAGTGCGTGAGATATGGGTTAATTGCGTGACTCTCACGCTCAATGCGTGAGTGTAGGCAGCCCTGGTTTAAACATCCCCAAATGTCATCACATACACACAATACATGTTACTAATCCTTACAGTGTAAGTGTGAGGATTACACTTACAGTCATTGCTTTCGGACGGAATTTACCCTTTTACTCTTCAGGTTGCAAAGGGAAAATTAGTAGCAGTCTACTCATTGATGTCTACTGCCATGCTAGTTCAGTTCACTTTCTCCTACTTCCTGTACCCGGTTTCCTGTCTAACCTTTAGGGCTGCAACAAACGACTAATTTGATAATTGATAAATCTATCGATTAATGAAACTATTAATCGACTATTCGGACTATTACTGTATGCCTTGCACAATTTCTCAAATGCTCTCGTTTAGCCATCAACTTTTAGATTTAGCTTGAGGTTGTTTTAGGCATGTGGAAACTAACAATGAAGACAATAAAGATGAATACTTGATTCAAAAATACATATATTATTAAATTAACTAAACACATTTTGAACAAAATTAACATTGCTTTTTATTTAAATTAAATAAATAATATTTCACATCAAAAGAAACAACAGTGTTTTAACAAATCGTATTAAATAATCTGATGACAGAACTATAAACATAATAGCTGAAACTTTAACAAAATAAATAACTCAGTTGCCTCTATTCATTAACCCATGTTTGTATAATGTAGTTAACTCTGTGTGTTGCTGCAAGCATACATAATACCTGACGTGGAAACGTTACTCGTGGATGGTGGACTACAGAGCTACTAGAAAGACAGTCAAACCCGGTGCATTCCTCCGTCTGAATGTGGTGCACTTTTGCTAAATGTTTAGACAAATTGCTCATGTTACCGCCCTTACATGCTAAACTCTTATTGCACTTTTGGCAACGAGCATTGACCACATCAAGACGGGTAAAGTTTAACCACAACTCGGAGCGCGTTCTCTCTGCCATCTCCGCATTGTGTGTTGCTGCATGTAGCAGCTGCGTGTGTGTAAACTGCCGGCCCCCTCGCACACAGACGGGGGAGAGAGATCTCGTCTGATCGAAAATACATCATAGACGCATTTGTTTGTCTTTTTGCATGTTAGAAACGAGTTGGCGACACTAAGACTGCGATATAATGTTTTTGTAGCAATAATACATGACATATATTTTTTAAATGTCTCCAGTACCGATAAAAAGACCAATAACGTTGGAGCTTAACGGCGCGTAAAACACATGTGATGACGTCGCCAACGAATCAACGACTGAATTAGTTGGCAACTAATTTGGTAATTGATTTTAATCGATTAAGTCGATTAGTTGTTGCACCCCGATGGTAGAGTGATGCCCCTTTTCCACCAAACCGGTTCCAGGGCCAGTTCCGGACTACAGCCTGATTTAGCTCTGGTTCTTAGAGTTTCCACCGCATAGGAGCTGGCTCTAAGCACCGAAAACCGGTGCTTAGCTGACCCCACTCGGCTTCCCGACAAGAACCAAGAACTTCAGGCTTACGTCGGAGGCGGGGGGCGGGATTAACCTGATCATTCGGCATTCGGCTGTGTCGGCTGCCCTTAAAGGCAATGTGAGCGTCCATTCCCATTGGATAACGGAGAATTGTACACCCGGAAGTAAGTATTCCTCTTACTGTCGATTGATTTTACAGTGATATCTGCACTACTCATCGACTAAAAAACACCAGATTATCCTTGTTAATTACACAACATTGATTGGTTTAAATTGTGTGCAATGCTTTTATATTTTTCCCCTTCGATTCGGAGAAACAAATATTTTTATTTGTAAAGGTTGGCAGAAGACACTACACTACCCAGAATCCCCAGCTATCGTTTGGACTACACGCATTTGTTTGTCTTTTTGCATGTTAGAAACGAGTTGGCGACACTAAGACTGCGATATAATGTTTTTGTAGCAATAATACATGACATATATTTTTTAAATGTCTCCAGTACCGATAAAAAGACCAATAACGTTGGAGCTTAACGGCGCGTAAAACACATGTGATGACGTCACCAACGAATCGACGACTGAATTAGTTGGCAACTAATTTGGTAATTGATTTTAATAGATTAAGTCGATTAGTTGTTGCACCCCTACTAACCTTCAGTACAAATTTTACATATATAAATGTGAAACATACAGGTCAATATCACCTTGCTATTGGTAGCTGAACTGTCAATACTCCAACACATATTCTTAGATATAAATACCTCATTTTGAATTATTTAGACACAATTAAGACTTATAATTTAATGTCTTGTTAATAAGTGTTATTATGGTAGAATTACTATTCTTGTGGTACTACTGCCTTATTAGGCATATATTGAGCATATTGAGCTCATATTAAGACCAAAACTCATGTACAACTACTTCCTTACTTGCAATAAATAAGCACTAATTAGAGGGTTAATTAGTTGGCCATTAGTTGAGGAGAAACTCTCAACTAATGGCTTATTACTTGTAGAATATGGTCATGCAGAATAAGGCATTAATTAGTGTTTTATAATGACTAATAAAGAGCCAATATACTGCTAATATGCATGTTAATTAACAACTAGTTGATGATTAATTTGTGTAAAAGTGTTACCAAAAAGACAAGAAAAATGCCAAGCTGTCACACATTCAGGACTGTACATATCTGGTTACTGTGTTTGTCGTTCCCTTCTGTTCTCTCACTGTGTGGTCAGCTGTGCTGTAACCACCGTGAAAATCTATACTCCCCTTCTGCACCCAGACACACTGTACTGTGTTTGGTTAACACCCCCAACGACTGCTGGACCACTCCTTCTGTTACATCCGTAAAATCTAAACAAAGCACTGAGCATTAATATCTTAATTTCTCTTAACGGGAAATTCCTCCCAGACCTAATGCATATGTTATTGAAAGTTGAATGAGCTTAGTACCAATGCATTAACAGGTTCTCAAAGTGTAAACCACTGGTGATTTTCGGGGCTTTTAAAAACTATTAATGGAAAACAATTGTTGTATCACTGATGACTGCAAACGGTTATGTATCTAAAATCAGATGACTGTTTGTTGTTTGGTGTGTCCATTTATCAGCAGGATAACGAAAAAATAACTGGTCCAATTTTCATTAAACTCGGTGGAAGGGTGGGTTGGGCGACGGAAGAACTCATTAAATGTTGGACCGGTTAGACTAATGCTAATGCAAACATCCTTGGGGAAGGTCTGTGCTCTCCAAGTACCCAACTTTAAACTTGTTTTCGCTTCATTTCTTTATAACGAATGATTCTTCGTAGAGTGAGACTAGGGGTGGGCAATATGACGATATATATCGTCGTGAAGATATTAGGTCTCCACGATATGATTTTTTAGATACATCGTATCCATCGTGATAAAAAAAAAAAATTGAAAAAAAAACTATAAAAAAAAAAAATGATGTGAAAGACATGCTCTAAAGCTGTCTAGTCAGGATTCAGACAGTATTGCACTTCATGTATTGTCTTGGTTGATTCTGTTGGCTTATATTTTTATTTTATTTGCGTGCATATGAAACGCTAACCATTCCCATTGAGATCATTAAAACTGTCACGGTACGTCCACACAGCAGCTTCAGAAGAAACTTCCACCGCTTCCAACGCTTCTCTGCCCATTGACTTTGAATGGGGATGACGTCACTTTGCCTCGCTTTTCCCCGAACTGCATTGTGGGGGAGCGAAGCGAAGATTTCCAGGATGTCCAGGATCTCCAGGATTCAAAAGTTGAGCAATGTTCAACTTTTGAAGCTGAGCTGGAAGCGCCAACCAATCAAACACGTTTATGCAAATCTGACAGTAGAAGCGCTAGCCAATCAAACCGCGTGTAAGCAGGGAGAACCAGACCGCAGTTCATTTCCTCATATTCCAAACGAGAAATTACGGTAGCAAATAGTGCTGCGTACCGGTACGCCGAACCGGTACTGGACTTGTAAAAAGTTTCGGTTCAAGTCCGGTTAAAACCGGAACGTCAGGAACCGGTACTTGGACTCGCAAAAAAACTAGCACTTACGTATATTCTGGTGTCTGTGGTTATTTAAACATTCCCTGATAAACGTTATTCAGCGTCAATAAATGAGTGCTAATCCCAGTGTGCTCAGTGTACAACATCACATGTCATTTCACCTTCGATTTACGGTTTGAAAACGTAGAATTTCGCCACATGCTAATGCTAACCGGAAGTGAAGAATTTTCAGAATAAAAGTTTTAAGTTAATAGTGTGAACTTTCGGTTTTTTCAGAATAAAAGTGATTTAAATTAGTGTTTTTAATTCAAAATTACGCCATATCAACATTGATTTTAATTTCTAACAGTATGTATTGTAGAGTTGTAGAAAATACATGGTGCACAGACAGTACAGTACACTCTGACTGTACAGTCACTAGAGTGTAGCCTATACTGTATATTAGGTGTGTAACAGTGTGATGCGTATAGTCTACTCTACACTCTACCTTTCAGCAACGTTTTAGGGATTTAGGCTCAGTCAGCTCAGGGACTGTTTGGTTACTTTAGTTTGGTAAATGAAATAAATGTTTGAACTTTGTAGTAGTTCACTGTAGTTGCTGTCATAAGTCATTTGTAGACTAAGTGGCACATTTGTACTTTGTAGAGAAATGTAGACACAAGTTGCAAGGGAGCACAATAAACCTGATGAGTTTGAATTTGAGTTGATTATGAGTTAATTTTCAATTGATAATTAGCTCACAATAAGTTCACTTTAGTTACTCACACAACTTGACACAAGCCATGGGTTCAGGTCCGGACTTATAAGTCCGGACCTGAACCTGAACCTCTGGACTTGAGTCCGGACCTGAACCTGAATGTGAGTCCAGGTACGCAGCACTAGTAGCAAATCACCCGGTTCTTTACGACCAGAACTATTAACGGGATACAAACCAGAGGAACCAGGCATGGAGGGAGGTGGCGGAGACAGTGGGTGAAACTGGTAGATTTTCGCCTGTTTGGGGAGTTTATATATATATATATATATATATTGCTCACATAAAATCCCCGGGGTTTTTTGCTTTGTATGTCGGGGGCGGGAGATTCATGTGATTGGTTGTTGGTCGCATTGCTCGCAAAAAATCCCCAAGCTGTCAGACACGCCCAGCTCCAAGATTTTTGAAAAGCTGCTGTGTGGACGTACCGTCATTTGAACGGCGATCAAGCCTGAAGCCACAGAGACGGACACGATCCCCTGTCCGGCTAGGGTTAGGGTTAGCCAACACACTCTCACTCCATAATCGTCCAGGAGCGACGTTTGGTCAGGGTCCCATGGCGTGCAGTTGTGACGCTCCTAGGCTCCTTCAGCTTCATAAAGGGACGCAAATAGCTTTCAACTGATTGCAACGTATTCCATCTGCGGCGGGATGTGACGCTCATGGAAGCACGGCATTCGTTTGTGTCGGCTGCCCTTAAAAGGCAATGTGAGCGTCCATTCCCATTGGATAACGGAGAATTGTACACCCGGAAGTAAGTATTCCCCTTACTGTCGATTGATTTTACAGTGATATCTGCACTACTCATCGACTAAAAAACACCAGATTATCCTTGTTAATTACACAACATTGATTGGTTTAAATTGTGTGCAATGCTTTTGTATTTTTCCCCTTCGATTCGGAGAAACAAATATTTTTTCGGAGTAAAGGATGGCAGAAGACACTACACTACCGAGAATCCCCAGCTATCATTTGGACTACACCATGTGCTCTGTTTGACAAACCCCGTTTTTTTTCACCATTCATTCCAATGGCTGGCGTCTATGTCACGTGATCTTCAAATTTCTCCCTGCAGAAAAAAAAAACATGGCCGAACTTCGTTTTATTCTCCGTGGAAAATGCCTATTTTAAAGTTAGTTTGGCCATTAAAATGCGTTTTGATGTCATTTGATGCGAGAAATATGAGTTGTTATTTCAGATTATGTGTGCAGTGGATGTACATGATCTTTAGTTTGCTAGTTATTACGAAGATTACATCAGGAAATTGCGTCCATAGAACATTTTCATTGTTACCAAGGTGGTTGCTAGAGACGCTGCTATCGATATTATTTCTGTTATGTTGTGTAACTGTTTAATGGCGTTATCTTTATTGCTACCCCCTTCCCCGTCAATGTATAGTGTTGGTCCACAGCGCAAACATATTAGTTTAACAAAATCCGCATCTAAAGATAGCCTACGTTAATTTCCCCTGTGCAATTCCAGTCTCACATCTCACAGCACATCGTCATTAACAAATACCGGAAACAGACCGAAAACATTTAAAAAAAAAAATAATAATACTTTATTCCGAGTGTGCTTACTTTTCTCTTTGAAAGTCATCACATAACGGCATTGTAATACACGGTTCGGCTGCATTAAATATTACATATCTGCCGTAGTTCTGTATTTATAGAGCCCTGATGAGAAGACTTCTAGACAAACATGAGGAACTGAAAACGTGACGTGGATCATAAATATATCAGCCATTAAACAACACCTTACATTTCTTTTCACACAATACGTCTCCTTGCAGTATCAACACTAATTCGGCTGACTTTTATATTTGATCCAATTGGTAGATAGGCTGTATTTACACCATAAAAGGTGAACAGCTGATATAAAAAGGGACACCTTGTGGTTAAAGCATGTTATTGAATTTCATTATTTTTATTATTAGATATTAAAGGTGGGGTAGGTAAGTTTCAGAAACCAGCTCGAGTGCACTACAATTGGAAAGTACACAGCCGAAAATAATCCGCCCCTTCCTTCAGACTTCCTTACAGAGCACCTCCTCCAACACACATGAACGCGCACATGATGTCAGCAGACTGGTGAAAGTGGCTGCCGCCCAATGACGGCACGCCCAATGAGGGCACGAGATGGAAGGCTGACAGACAGGGCGGCAATCCAATCCGTTTAGCCAGGCTTGTACTTTTTACAGTATTACGGGTTCCACAGATGACATTTTTTTATGGATTTTTTGTCAAAGCACTTAAGATATTCATTGGTATCGGGATGTTAAGAGCATTCCATGGAATATAACAAAAAGTGTATCTCGAGCCGGTTTCTCAAACTTACCTACCCCACCTTTAATAGGATCCCTATAAAGTATATTCATTACTCGTTATGCTCTACTAATAGTTAATTAAAGACTGTATATAATGACTATTTTGCACATCCCTTTCAAGATTTCAAGATTTTCTAAGGTTTATTGACATATCATATAGGCCTACACAACTATGGTGTAGTTCTGCATTGAATGAAAAACGTATCACCAATAGCAAGGTGATATTGACCAGTATGACCTGTATCGTGATATATATTGTCTATCGTGATAATATATTTTTCAATATCGCCCACCCCTAAGTGAGACACACAATTGTTGTTTAGTGTTTCTTAAAATAAACCTGGTGAACTGGCATTGGACGCTAAACAATTCCAGAAACAGCCAAGTCAAAAAGGAGTGTATACTGAAAACCCAGCACGAGAACAATTTCCCCAGGGATTCTAGGTTACTCATGTCAATAATCGTGGCTTCACGTTAATAAGCCTGCATGTTTTCATTGTGGTTCACTGCCAACTGGATCAAAGAAATGAGGCAGACTTACTGACTGCCATGTTCAAACCGGTCAAACAAACCATCTAAATGATTTCCTCCTCATGCTGCTGCAGCTGCTGAATTTGGAGCAAACGCATAGAATCATGGTTTTTCTCTGCCTAAGGGCCAAGGTCCTTTACTAAATTATAGAGTTTGTTCAGAACAGTAGCCATCTCCTCTCCCGATCTAATAAAACAGTAAGTGAGCAGCCACACAAAGGCTTGGAATAATTCAGCAGAAAAGCATGTATCTGTCAGTTTGAAGGAAAAGGTCATTTAAAGCCACTTTTTAGGTTCAATACCAACTTTCTGTAAAAATGTCACAGAGAATAAGATCAGCTTTTCCCGTCGAGCAATCATTTAACATTACATTTTATTTAGTTGACATTTTTGTGCAATTACCATAAATTAAACCAAATTCAAAAACACAAGAAAAAAGTGCAGATATATATTGCCTACAAATAAGCCAAGCTATTGTAGGTGCTGGTGCATCAGATTAAAATGGGCTAAACTATGTAGGCACTATTTTATTTTTTTTATTTAATGGCCAAGGTAAAAAAGGACACCGGTGGGTTTTCAGTTTGCATTGTAGGATACGTAAAATGTATTCTGGGTCGTAATTGTATCCGAAACAATGTTAAAGGCCTTGAAATCAGCATTGCTTCAAAATCAATCATATCAATGAAATTGGCGTGGTAGATTTGTTTTCAGTTGCCACATAAATCCAGGCAAAGTGGTGAACTTTGATCTGTGAAGTTAGGCCGTTGAATATCAGACTTTGACAGTCCAAAATGACTACAAGTGGAGACATTTAAAGTGATGTCAATGCATTAGGGCAATATCAGTATTCTCTTCTTAGGTTGTATCACCTATTAACAGACCAAATATGTTTTTTCCTTGAGATATTAAGTACCAGTTCTTGCATACAGTCTGATATGCAGATAACAGCATGCCGATTAATTAAGAGGAAAACAATACCCACACATGGGTTTACTCACAAGGCTTTTAAGTACACCAGTGGCCAGCTTTATCTGCCGACTTCATACTGGGTGGCAGGCAGACTGGCTCTTGTGGCATTATGGTTTAATCTTCAACCTTATTACATTGCCTTAGCCTTTTATTAAACAGTGGGAGACTTAAGAGGATTTTACTTTCACTTACATCAGAACATAAAAGTCGGAACTACAGAGTGAGCTGATTCCCAAGTGTGAATACTTTGCGAATCTGCTTAAATTACAAGAAACCAAAAAGAGGCGGGAAAGAAGCATAGCAGATTGATTCCATAAGTGTAGGATATGAAAGCATCCTACACCGGAGGTAAAAGAGTAAACCTTAATATCTTTTTGGGTTCTCCATGAGAAATATATACAAATATATAACAACAGGTATTGAATGTTGAATTCACAGGAATAATTCAACAAAACTGTAAAAAATTAGGGCTCAGTAAATATTTAATTCAGCTGTAAAATTCAAATAGTCATGGAAAACCCTTATTTATATTAGTGATTGTTTAAAACAGACAAGTAAACCACATGGTATGCAGCTAATCAATGGGCTTCTCAAGAGTCGCAGAAAGATGTGGCTCTCCAGGAAAATATCCCTTTTTCTTGAATAGGCTAGGCCCTAGGGCGATATATAACCCATCCACTGTCTACCAAGATCTAATCTGACACTCCGCTTCACTGCTGATAAACCTGAGGATGAGCCCCCCCATACAATAGTAAGCCCCTACAGACAATAGAAGGAGAAAGCTGACTTAGCGGTAGCCTCTAGACCTCGTCTACAAACAGGTAAATCCCAAAATCCATTAGCTCGATTGACAGCATGGTGCAGCAGTTGAATCAGGTTTGTTTGATCAATCAATTCCCACAATGTTATCTTGACAAGTGCAAATTATATTGATCAATTCATTGACTACTGGTGATTCCTTGCTAACAGAAGCAGTTAATTCAAGCCCATCTTGAAAACTAACAATGCAACCTATCAAAAGCCAGTGGGGGTGTAACTTTCAGGATTACATTTCAGGGCATTAAAGGGATAGCGGAAATCCGCGAATTTTGGGTTTAACTTATGTATTTTTATTAAAAAATAAGCATAATAAACAATTTTTTTTTATTTCATGCGCCTAATTTCATTTTATTTTCAATTTTACTGCTCCCGACCACGCCCTCTCAATGAAACGAAATACTTCGGGAATCTTCGGGTGATGACGAAAACAAAGGAAGACGGGCACAAACATTGGACGAGGCACGAGTATTCTATTATGTTTTCTGGCTGATTTAATGCATCATTAGCCTGTACCATTGTGTACAACGCCATTTATTGCCTGTCGATTAGGCGACCGGAGGCCTCGTCATCCGATAATCCGGTACACAGTGTCGAATGTGTACACTACAGTCATCATATAGACATGATAGACTAACAATACTGTGAGTACAGCCTACACTTGACAGGCAGCCTGGCTAGCCTAGGATTAGGACCATACTACGTCAAAAGACCGATTGGCTCTAGCTGTATATCATGCTAGTATACAATTCATTTAAATGTATTCATGTAATTAATGCCCATAAGGCTGTTACATATACAATAATAAATGTGACAAGATAATTTATGTGAACCTGACCCTGGTATGTTATGAAATGTACCCTACATGCAGTCATCCTCGGGCATAGCCATAGGCCTACAGTGCATGCATGCCAACTTTTGCAATATATAATATAGCGCCTAGCGTGAGCTATGCTTAGGGACCTACCAGTCAAGATTATTTGTGCGTAGGGGTGCATCATCTGGCGCCTGGTCCTGGTCATCCTCGCCATTGCCCATGCCGTGAACTAACTCCATCACCTCGGGCTCGAACAAATAAGGACGTAATGGTCCATCGTCTGGCTCAATATTCTCACCATCGTCGCTTACTGAACCGGATTCAGATTCAGTTCCTAAAACTACATTTTCGCAGGAAAGCCGAGAGGATGTTTCTGACTCGCCATCATCACTGGATACCTCGTACAATCCTTCTTCTTTGTCTGGTATATTTGCCCTTCCACGTTCATTCTGCATAGACGCCATGGTTTGTTATTGTTTCGTCTTCCTGAGTTTTCCTCACTTCCGGTTTGGCTGAATCGATCATTTCGTTTCTAAAAAAGTTCGGGGAAGCTGCAATAAAGTGCTTCTAACATGCGTAAGGCAATTATATTTTTTTAATCAGGTGTGATTGTTTTGGTACGTAATTATGCTTGTATATAAGTTAAAACGAAACTATTTGGGGTTCAATTTCCACTATCCCTTTAAAGGAATGGTCCACTCATTAGATAATGAATCAAAACTTCAGTATTTAGTGAAACGTTATGTTTAAACCATACCCTGAAGAAATCAGCGATATTCCCCGGTAAATAATGATTTTATAGCTCTTTTTTATCAAGACCTGTATATTCCGTCTGGCCGCCGCCATGTTTGCCATTTTCAGTAGTCACGTGATGGTCGTGACGTCATCCATGCGTTCACTTTGTCAACACACGGAAACATGGTGGAGTATTTCAGTTCGGACTCGTCAGCAGAGGAACAAGTTTTGACCAATGTGAAGAGATTGGATGGGGGAATTCAGCCATACATATCAGTATGACAATACGACACCCTCTGTCCTAAGACCCTCACATCGTACAAGGAAAAACTTCCGAAGAAAACCCACAGTTTAAAGGGAACATGGGAGAAACCTCAGGGAGAGCAACAGAGGAGGGATCCCTCTCCCAGGACGGACAGACGTGCAATAGATGCCGTGTATAAATTGAAAAGATAATACATTTGCAACATAGGTAGTCCAAATGTTTGAAAATGCATGTGTGTATAATGGGAAGATGATATAAGATACTATATGTATGCATGTAGTACCACCCTTGCTAGCGATTCCCTCTCTAGTTTAGCATACTCAGCTTCGTTGTCCCTGGCCATAGAATCACGATTTTATGGGGCCGGAAAAATTTGGGGGGAAATACACACTAGTCGGTACTACGCTATATGGAAAGGCCACCAAAAACTGTCCTGGCCTGGACGTTAAAACGGGGCTAGCCGCTGCAATGGAAATGCGCTATAACATACCTTATTCTTACTCCGAGCACTACTTCTGCTCCTCCGTCGCTTCACACTTGCATAGGGCGATTTCTCTACTGGCCGAACTGGTGTCCTGGTCGGTGATGACACCAGAAAGACCGATGGTACTGCATCTCAATTGAGTAATGGTTGTTCTTTAAATCCCATGTTATGTTTGATCATACTCTCAGAGTAGTCGTCCGGAAATGTGAAATGTTCGCTGCATACATGAGCCTGTAAATCTCTCGGTTCGGGCCGGCCACATTTCGCTAGCCACTGCCTCCGAATGTACTTCTTACGCTTACCTTTTGGCAACAGATGGAACCGAGCATTCCGTGGATTGTTCCTATCCGAATTATGGCAATATTTCGCGATACAGTGAGGCATATTTGAAGAGAGAAACTACAGTAAATAACATGGAGATCAACGTGTCTTCGAAAACCAAACGCATGGATTACGTCACGTCCGGGAAATGGCGGCGCCCACAGTGTTGATGTTATTTCGGTATATAATCAGTTTAAAATCACTGATAATGTCATCGGATTAAAAAAAAAAAGAGAGAGAGACTGGCAGAGACTGGTCTGTTTTATCGGATGATAATTTTTTTAAAATGAGTGTCATGAGCATACCATTCCTTTAAGTGACAGTTGCCAGTACCACCAAAGCCGCAACTCACACCAGAAAAAACCCTCAGACAAATGCAGAGGCATTTCTTCAAGAAAGGGAATGCTCCACCTGTGAGTCGGGCAGATCGGTAGCATAGCTGTACTGGGTCAAAAGGCAACTGTCCAGAGGCCTGCTGCTGGGAGTCAGGGGCAACAGCTTAGGGTGAAGTGGGTTTATGTTTCTGGCTACAGGCAACTGGGCCCACATATGGAACTGTCTGGCAGTCAGGGGCTCAAATGTAGACAGAAGGGGAACAGACAGAACGGGAACCCCTCATTCCAATTAATAAATGTTTGTTAATTTGGTGTAAGTGTATCAATCAATGAGCCCAACGTGTCTTCATACTTTGAGGGCAGTATAGGTTGTTTGCAAAGGACTCCGGAAACGGTTGTGAAACTGCAGTTTGTAAAACGTGGTTATTGGTTAACCTTGTAAATAAACCCAAACTACTTGGTTGGATGTACGAAGAGATCTAGTTTTTGGCTAATATACGTTTTACTCATCCATCCATCCTCCTTATGCGTCATTTGTCCCTTTTTATATTTCGTCATCAAATGTCCTACATTCTGTCCATCATCTTTTTTACGTCCACCAGAGGTCGGATCCTGACACTAAACATAAATATGGGTCATAATTAGCCACTTTTTAGGGCCATTTTTAGGGGCGAGGGTTGTCTGAATCAGCCCATAGTCACCAGCAGTGAATGCAGGGTTATCAGTGATATTGTTTTTGTGAAGCATTTGTGGAATTACCCCGAGTAGTTGAATCCAGATAAGAGACAAAGCTCCATTCTGCAGTCGGAATTTGTCCTAAAAAACTGAATTGCACACAACTAGTTGATGTAAATAACCAGCTAAGTAATATAGTGCACACAAGCGTTAAGGTCCCCATACAGGGATAAATTAATTGAACTTGTGTTGAAAAATAACATCTGATAAAATGGTCAATCATTGTGTGAAACAACTCAAATTAAACATTGCATTATCCAAATAACCAAGCTCGAGATTGTATTCCAGTTATTTAGATGTTGCAAAGACTTACCTTACTGAATACACAAAAGGAACATATATATTCTGATGCTTTAGTTAACATGGCCTGAGGCAGTGAAGTAAAAGCAGCTGGGGTGTAAGGTTGTGTCTCCAGGCTGGGCCCTCCTGGGAGCTGGGTAAGGGGAAAGGGGCTGGTGGTACACAACTGTCCCTGGCTGAGAGCTGCCTCGCAACAATAAAGAACCACACCCTCTGGATTTAATATGGCGTGAGTACTTTCCAAAGAAGGATGTCATTACTGAAATACAGTAATAGATGCTTACTTATCATAATTGGCTAATTTTGCTGAATTACAGTAAATGGTTTCATTGACATTTGGGATGTTGCTCATTTTCAAATCATTCTGTTTGAGTTTAAACACTTTATTATGTAACTGCGTGTTTGTATTTGAAATGTGTCTTTTCTCAAGTGAAGTTGTCATGCATAACTGTTTAGCATTATCAATGTCTCAGTGTTCAGAAATGGGCTAAGAAAGGCAAATTCCCAATTATAGAACAGATCCTAAATGTGTCCTTGTTACTGGTAAGTCAACTCCAAAAAAAAATACATAGACCAATCAGGAGTCACTCATTTCTGATCTCACCAAATGTGTGAGGGACGAGAGATTCTATTTTCCCAAACAAATCCCAAGAACAAACATATCAATTTTGAATCTTAACAATTATCCCTAATTAATATTCATTTCAATGAAAATGTTAATAAAAGTTCCCTTATCCAATATCAGTCAAAATATACAAATTAACTCCAAATCAGTCAACCCTGAAAAGGTCATTTCTAATCAACATTCATTCATTCCAACACACTTGATTTGCCAGGTTTTAAACAAGGGTCTGGTGATTGTGTGTAAATTAAGCGGATCATATCCAATTCACGAATTATACATATCCCGAAAAAAGACCACAACTTGATTACAGCTTGACAACAATGTTTTCCAAGTGACTTTGCCCAACGAGAAAGTAAACTTTTACGAGTGAGTGGATTCAAAAGGTCTTCACCCGGGCAAGCATCTGCTCTTATGAGGACATATGTGTCATGATAAATCTGCTTTTCTTGATAAAACAGTCTCCTTCCTCCTCACCTCTGTCTAAGAGTGTGTATGGTAAGAAGGATGAGAGGAATCAGGGGATTTCCTTTTAAGTACATTGGATAGACGCTTGTTGCTAATGAAAAGAAGTATTTATTAAGCTGCCAATTTACCCATCAGCCAAACTCCCTCGAGGGCTTTTGTAGGCCTCGGATCCAATCTACCAAGCAGATAGCCTGCATATCTTAACTAGGGTCAACCTTTTGTGAAGTATTTTCTAGTATGTCTGTGTATGAAAAAAAGAAAGTTGTGTGCTGAGCAGAGGGAAATATGGGTTTAGGGCTTGCACAATGCCGTTCATTTTCCCTTATCTTCCCAAGGATGCCTGTGGCTTCAGTGGTGCCCCAGCAAGTGTTCTCTGCACAATCTCCACTCCCACACCCCATTTAAACTCAAACACACACACGCAGAAGAATGTACCATGAGGGTCCACCAGCTGTTGCAGTAGCCGATATGGGGAACGCCCAAAATACTTCTATCATCAAAATGTTGGCATGCACAACAGACTTAAGATCCACATGGCTTATTATACACTCCATTATTCTGTTCAAGATGCCTTATCGTAAGCTTATAAAATCCAGAGGTGGTACATCACTAAATACATTTACTCAAGTACTGTACAATTTTGAGATACTTGTACTTAACTTGAGTATTTCCATGTTTTGCTACGTTGTACTTCTACTCCACTACAATTCAGTGATAAATCGTGTACTGATACTCCACTACATTTATTTTGTACCTTTACTTTACAGATTTGGAATAATAATGTGAAATATAATAAACACTTAAATAAGACTTTAATCACAGCTACAGTCAAGCTACCTTGCAGTATACAAAGTCATTCAAACTAGCTGCACCTTTACCAGCTTTGAGAACACTTTAATGATCAATCATCATAAAACATATCATATATATTATTCTGAAATGGACCAATCTGCATAATTTGACAAGTGTATTGGACACTCATCGTATCCCATCATCCTGACAATGCATCACCCAGGTGACGAAATTTTAGTTTGACAAAATACAAAAAAATATATCTAACAACCTACGTGACACCTGAGACGAAGAGATTAGAAAGAATGCTGAGGAGGGTTCACTTGGCGTCTGATTTCAAAAGCATAAACACTCCCTTTACCTTTAATGTTCCCACTCATTTCCATTTCTCACGCTGTGGAGAAGCAAACTACTAAACCTACGGTGTACCGACACTTGGCGCCCGTAAATCACATCACCCTGTCCTCGCCGCATACTTGCCCAGCAGTCTCACTTTTTATGATTCACAGACAGTGCTGGAAAATAGTGGTTTCAGCTGCAGAGCATCGCTTTTCAATGACCAGCTGCAGCTGAAGTGGCCTTCGACCCATTCACCCTCTGCGTATGTTTGAGAGGATCGAGGTCCGGATAGTAGACCTAACCACTTCCTGCGTGCCCCTTAATGAGAATAATCAGCCCATAGTTTGATTTCAATAGCGCTGCACGCAGTGATGGCAACGGCCCTGCAATGTTGTTTTGGCTTTACAAGCAGATTATCTTTGGCTCACATGGAACCCCAAAACTGACTGATGTTGTAAAAGGTTACCAGACAAGTCAAACATATTACTGAAGACATCAACGGACAACAAAGGCTTGCATGGCCTTTTCCATAAGTATAGAAATAATGCTTGTATACAGAATGTAATTCGATACGCTCCAAACATTAATGGGTTCTATCTTGGCCAGTAGGGATACTCCGATCGATCGGCCGCCGATAGATCTCCGCCGATACTCACTCTCTGCCGATCGGTCGGTGCTCTCTAAAAATGCCGATCGCATGATGTAAAATGATGACGTAAAATACATGACACTTTTCTCTGTGCGCGGCAAAACAAGCTCGCCAAAATGGCTTCACCAGTCTGGCAGTATTTTAAGGTGTCCGAAAATGACAAAATAGCGGTATGCAACGTGTGTGAACTGTGAAGCAGAAATCCTGCAGCTCTGCCCGCTGTGACGGACCGGTGAGCGGAAAACACACACTAAGAGTTAGACCTTACACACTTAGCTATTTTATCTACCTCTGGAACTAGCTAAACTAGTTATTATATAAATATATGTATTCTTCACTGTCGGGTCACTCATTACTAGGGGTGTTGAAAATAATCGTTTCTACGATGCATTGCGATGCGGACGTGGACGATTCGGTCTCGATGCAGTGACGGAAGATAATCGGTTATAGAGTAGTAACGTTGCTTCCTGATTTTCCGGCCGCGGCTTTACTATAACGTTTTTTCTGTCACTTTAATATCAAATCGGTCGGTGACTCAGAGATCAGGGAACATACGTGACAGCGGCACAGCAACACGGAGCAGTCTGCTTTATCCACCAACACAAGAACACCAGTCCAGAACCGACAACAGCAGGACCCGCTCTGAATCACTCCGTGCATGTCGCTGCGGCTCAGAGACACAGGGAGGGATTTATGTTTTTCAAAAATAATCGCGTTACAATCATGTCAGGTTTTTGGTGGATTTAATTAAGTCTTGGATTGCAAAGTATGAATGTCCTCTAGCAATTTGCAGACGATATATACGTGTGTAAAGTTTGTGAAGGCAGGAGGAAAAAAGCTTCCGCGATCACCGTCTCCTCTCCGTTACTCCAAGCCCCGCCCCCTCCCTGAAAATAATGAGTGACAGGCTGATAGTGACCCGATAGAAACGTTGTTATTCACTTAATCACTGAGATATAATGAAGCTAATTTAATCTCATACATTCATGGGATTTATGTAACAGTAAGACAGAGAATGTAAGTGTGCACCCACATGCAGTATTTTTGTTTGTATATGCTGTTGTAAATACTCCTGTTGTCTGCTGTGTTCAGACTCAAGTCCTGTGTGTGATGCCACATTCAGGACATTGAGAATGGAACAACTTCACACACGGAGGCTAGACCTATACAATTCATTTATTTTGGTTTATAAATTAATGTCAAGACATTTATGTAATTGATTTCTGAAGCACTTTCTAAATAATAAAAAGAGAGTTCATATGTATTTACATACATGCAGTATGCATTGATGAAAAATAAGCCATGTGCAGTAATATAGAAAATTGAGGATGCAACGCATTGGTATGAATCGTGATGCACCGTGATGCACCGGGATATCGAACCGAATCGAAGACAGGATAATCGTAATCGAATCGAATCGTGAGACCAGTGAAGATGCACAGCCCTACTCATTACTGGATCAGTGAGCTGCATGAGACGATACTGACAGGCTGTCAGGAGAGGGAGAGAGGGGGAGAGAGGAAAAGAGAGCGCTTCCGCTCATTTCTCCCGTGTTATTATCCAAAGTGAATGTAAACTTGAATAATGTACTTTATTTGAATGTAATAATTAAGTTGATTGTTGTTTGTGGAAGCTCCAGTGAATGAGCCCCATTAACTGAGTTTTAAACATCACTTTAAATGGAAGATCCCCATAGCCCCCGCCCACTCGATCGGATCGACGATCGGTATCTGCCGCTACTGATTCCGGCGATCGGCCCCAAAATTGCGATTGGAGCATCCCTAGCCAGTACTACAGTATACACTTCCACCAAGTTTCATGAAAATCAGGCAAGCAGTTTTTCTGTCCTCCTGCTGACAAACAACGCAATGAACTAAGAAAATGAACCAAAAACATCACCTTATGATAGTAGTTTAACATATGCATGATGTTAAAACAACACTTTATACTTCTCCTTTAAGCCCCAGTCAGTGGGTAAATATAACAAAACAAGTTTAATACATTTAAAAAACAATTAAATTAAATACTTATTCTTGTACCTTTCATTACCGGGTCAGTTATTGTTCATAGGGGTGTGCTATGTAACGTCACTGTATCAGTAAAGCAAAATTATTTTAGCTGGCAACACATGCTAAAAAGAAAGGTAGCTAGCCAAGTACTGAAAATGTCTTTGCTTAGTTTTTTTGACATTCTTAAAAAAAAGGCGAAAGAAAATCACACACCTACCAGGGTTTCCCACTCATAGACTATACTTGGGCGGGCCGCCCAGGTATATTAACGGCCGCCCAAGCATATTTCGCGACCCATTTAGGTTTTTTTTTTTTAATAATTTGTTTAATAATTATTTATTTTTTTCATCCGTGACCACGACGCCATCTGCGATCGATTTACTTGTGGACAATGATCCCTCGCTCTACGCCTCCTATACCCAGTCCCGGACTGGCCATCGGTAGGACCGGGGGGTTTCCCGATGGCCTGGACTGTTAAAGGAATGGTCCACTCATTAGATAATTAATCAAAACTTCAGTATTTAGTGAAACGTTATGTTTAAACCATACCCTGAAGAAATCAGCGATATTCCCCGGTAAATAATGATTTTATAGCTCTTTTTTATCAAGACCTGTATATTCCGTCTGGCCGCCGCCATGTTTGCCATTTTCAGTAGTCACGTGATGGTCGTGACGTCATCCATGCGTTCACTTTGTCAACACACGGAAACATGGTGGAATATTTCAGTTCGGACTCGACAGCAGAGGAACAAGTTTTGACCAATGTGAAGAGATTGGATGGGGGAATTCAGCCATACATATCAGTATGACAATACGACACCCTCTGTCCTAAGACCCTCACATCGTACAAGGAACAACTTCCGAAGAAAACCCACAGTTTAAAGGGAACATGGGAGAAACCTCAGGGAGAGCAACAGAGGAGGGATCCCTCTCCCAGGACGGACAGACGTGCAATAGATGCCGTGTGTAAATTGAAAAGATAATACATTCGCAAATAGGTAGTCCAAATGTTTGGAAATGCATGTGTGTATAATAGGAAGATGATATAAGATACTATATGTATGCATGTAGTACCACCCTTGCTAGCGATTCCCTCTCTAGTTTAGCATACTCAGCTTCGTTGTCCCTGGCCATAGAATCACGATTTTATGGGGCCGGAAAAACTGGGGGGAAATACACACTAGCCGGTACTACGCTATATGGAAAGGCCACCAAAAACTGTCCTGGCCTGGACGTTAAAACGGGGCTAGCCGCTGCAATGGAAATGCGCTATAACATACCTTATAACATACCGTCGCTTCACACTTGCAGAGGGCGATTTCTCAACTGGCCGAACTGGTGTCCTGGTCGGTGATGACACCAGAAAGACCGATGGTACTGCATCTCCATTGAGTAATAGTTGTTCTTTAAATCCCATGTTATGTTTGATCATACTCTCAGAGTAGTCGTCCGGAAATGTGAAATGTTCGCTGCATACATGAGCCTGTAAATCTCTCGGTTCGGGCCGGCCACATTTCGCTAGCCACTGCCTCCGAATGTACTTCTTATGCTTACCTTTTGGCAACAGATGGAACCGAGCATTCCGTGGATTGTTCCTATCAGAATTGTGGCAATATTTCGCGATACAGTGAGGCATATTTGAAGAGAGAAACTACAGTAAATAACATGGAGATCAACGTGTCTTCGAAAACCAAACGCATGGATTACGTCACGTCCGGGAAATGGCGGCGCCCACAGTGTTGATGTTATTTCGGTATATAATCAGTTTAAAATCACTGATAATGTCATCGGATTAAAAAAAAAAAGAGAGAGACTGGCAGAGACTGGTCTGTTTTATCGGATGATAATTTTTTAAAAATGAGTGTCATGAGCATACCATTCCTTTAAGTGGCATGCCTCACACCAGAGATGGAGTATTCGAGTCCTGGACTCATACTTGAGTCGGACTCGAGTGCCGATTTTCGGGACTCGACTCGGACTCGCGTGCCGATTTTCGGGACTCGACTCGGACTCGCGCACTGATTGACGCGACTCGGACTCGTGAATATTTCCCCCCCACGATGACTTGGACTCGACTTGTACATTGACGCTCCGACTTGGACTCGAGCAAGTTTTCTCTGGAGTCTGATGTCCTCTATCCTGGCTTGTGCACCTGTGAGGCGAGTTCACGTACTGGCCCCCGCTGTTCCAGTCTAAACATGTCTAGGACACACACCGCATCATGCTGTATGCTTTCACACATTCTGCTTCCACATTGGAAAAGAGTAGCGCAAAATGCTTGTTATGTTATGTGGAAACAAGATTGAAGAGAAGGCTCCGTAACACATTACTCTAAGGATCGAGTTCAGACATATAGGCTGTGTTGAACACTATCATCAGAGTAACGTGATCTAATCAATAAATAAAGATTCAGCCATAACACGAAAGCACATGGCTACTAAACATGCAGAATGACATCATTTTGCATGCTTAAGTAGCCATGTGCTTTCTGGGGCTTAATGTTTATCAGTAAACTGATTTAACCGGTAAAAGTTCCTTCAAAATAAGAGTCCCGATCTTATTACTATCAAAATAAAAGTGCAAAACGAAAACTTTACCATAGGAAAATATTGACATACACATATAATCACTTCAACAGTTAACTCATTTTAAATATAGTTGGACATATTAAAAGGTAATTTACAATAATAATATTAATATTAGTAATAAGCTTTATATTTGTATAGCACCTATTACAAGAATTGTAGCCAAACTCGCTTCACAGTAGTACAATAGACAGATTAGTATAACATGACAGGATAAAAGCAATGTAGAGGAGCAGCTACATTGCAACACATATATCCACAAAGGTTAATACATGAAGACTTGTGACTCTGACTTGACTTGGACACTCCTTAGGTGACTCGGACTTGGACTCGAACACAGGTAATGATGACTGACTCGACTCGGACACTCCTTGGGTGACTCAGACTTGGACTCGACTACGACTCTCCCTTGGTGACTCGGACTCGAAGAGTGGTGACTCGAGAGTGACATGGACTCGTGAATTGGTGACTTGACTACAACACTGCCTCCCACAGGGTGACTGGCTGTCTACATGATGTGGTCTGCCTCACACAGGGTGACTGGCTGTCTACATGATGTGGCCTGCCGACATGGCCACTGTCATACAGATCATAAATCAAAGCCCTTGATTGGTCTCTGTGTGTCATTCAAGCTCGGGATAACCTCAGCTCAGATGAGGTAAAGGACTCTGAGTGTTTAGATAGTTAACTTAGTCTAAGTTCTCAGTGGGTCTCAAACAGTTTGGTCACCATTTATGTAAACACATATTTCCATTTGAGAGGGTAGTGATTAGTAAAATATGCATGAATACAAAATAAAAAGTTAACTAGGTGAAAAAAGGTAAGATACACTTTTAAAACTTGTTGAGAGCTAAAACTAGTGTTTGCTGCTGCCTCAAAGAGGAGCAGGGGGAGAGGCTGATTCAGGAGCACAGACACACTCACAACTATAAATGAAACAAAAATAAATAAATAAACAAGTGTCAGTGTTTTTTTCATATTGGAAATGGGATGTTATTGGTTATGGCCATGTAATTATGATTATTGAAATGTATATATCTGTTTCATAGGTGTTCCCATTAGGGATGCACGATATTGGTTTTTTGAAACCGATACCGATACCGATAACTTCCTGCTTCTCAAGAACGATACCGATAATAATATAAATATATATATTAAATGTACCTGTAGTTTTTGCACACCTGGTTAAATGATGAACTAGCCGACTGAATCCTTTATCTTCGACGAGGGAGAAGGGCTGGTCGTCAAGCGCCATCATTTCTATGATGAAGTTAGAGATCGTTTTAGCCCTGGGGTCGTCTCTGGCCAACTTCTTGCCTTTTTCAAAAGCCTCGTCGATAGGTAAAAGCCCCGGTGCCTTTGCAGCTGGCTTTGGATTCGCCGCTAGTTTAGCAGCGCAGGCGTCTTCGTACGCTTTTAACACACCATCGTAGCGATAGCGATGTTTCAGGTGACTAATCAGGTTGGAAGTATTATAGCTCGTTGCCTTTTTCCCTCCTCGTGGAACTTCTGCATTGCATTTGTTAATACAAATAGCAAGCGAACTATCTAACTCTGGAACTTTGAAATAGTCCCATACTACCGACGACATGTTTGTTTACTGTCGTGGCTTCACGGCCGCACACCATTTACGTCACAGCCAGGCATGAGTTAGGGAGCGCTGGATTTGTGAAAAACTCCCCTCTTCCTAAACCACTAATACCACAGTACTGGCAAAACGGGAGTAGCAGAGTGAAAAACAAGCGCCCCTCATCCTAATCCACCCACACCGCAATATTTTTTTCTTTTTTTTTACCCAAAAAATATATTGTATATTATCGGGGCTATTAATACTTTTATCGGGTTTATCGGAATGACGTCATAATTCCTAATATCGGACCGATAATTATCGTGCACCACTAATTCCCATAGATCTAGTCTCTTTATTTTCCCCTCAGAGTGCACCACATTGATGCATTTAACTTAAAAAAATCTTACCGGGGAGCATGCTCCCGGACCCCCCTAGAGGATTTGAGGCCCACCCCCACTTAAAATCACATGAATAGGTTCCTAAATACATTTACCATTTTTTTTTTAAAATAGCAACCCATGTCCATATGTTTATTTGTGGGTAGTAGATTTAAACTCTAGGGCTATCACTATTGGCCCTGCCTGTACCTGTTCGCTCTGCCATCGCGTGAAGGATCTGCTAACAAGCGACCAACAGAAAGGTTAATGTTAATGTTGTTGCACGTCACAAAGGCACATCACCGCAAAGTCTAGGGGTGAGGTGTAACTGGAAAGGCTCGGAGTGTATCATTAAAAGCAAGACAAAAGAGGGACAAATTCATCCTTGTCCATCATCACCAGCCATCAATGACAGAGATCCCTGAGAACAATCACATATCTAAAAGCCACTGACTGAACTCTAATGCCAAGTTCAATAAACAATGTCAAAGCAGATCACTTGTTTCCAACATCAAGCGATAAACAGTCAGCTGTGTGTGTCCAGCAGAATGCTAGCAGGTGAACAAGGCATTTGACATTTGGCTCACACACACATTCCGACATCAGCTGACAAAAGCGTGTGTGCATGGTGTGTGTGAGACCAGTGCTCTCTGTAGTCAGTTGCTACTGTATGCCCATTGTCGGGAGCAGTCGAGTCTGAGTGTGTCTGATGTTTGGCTGTAAAAACAAAGCAAGTGTATGCAAATGTCCTGCACCCACCTACACAATTATAATAAAAAAAAAAGATCTGCCATTTCAGACCTTCAAAAAATCAATTAACACTTTGTGATATGAAATACAATTTGATATTGAATGTAACAACATGCATCACACAAGGGGGCGACTTCATAGTATATTAAAACGAATAATCTGTTTTAGTCGATATTTCATTGATTTATTAGTCATTTTCAATGTGTTAAATTACCTATTCCAAAAAAATAAATGAGCACTAAAGTAAAAGCAAGATTTAAAATGTTACTTTTGCAGGATTCTTTGTGGAAAACTCACGTTTACAGAACTACGTTTGTCTAATATTCGACGTTTTAATGAATGAAAAGTTAGTCGAATACCATTTTCGCTGGTGGTAGAAAGCCTAAGTAGGGTAGGCAATTTAAGGGTCTTGTTTAACTTAAGAAAAGTATTTTACCCAACAAGTAACAACTTTTATTCACGCTTATTTCTGTTTGACCTTATCCTCTTAATAAATGTACTGACTCGAACTTACCTGTAAGGTCAATGAAGTGTGCGAATCAGCCGTCCATGATGTTGATTCAAACAGAGCCTAGCATCCACGCTTACAAGTATATGATGGGTTCCAGCTCCTTACCTCACGATTTTGTTGGTTTTCCCTTAAAACCCGGCGGAAATGTACGGGGGGAGTAACTTCTCTAAAAGTACAAACAAACTCCGGGTCCAGAAAGTGTGCTGTGCTCTCCCCTCAGTACCTTTCACTCTCGCTCAGGACAGAAAATTATTTCCTTCTGAGAAGCTTCAACAACAGAGAGCAGTGGACAGCCGCGCCAAGACACACAGAGTCAGACAGGGTGGGACAGGAAGTGCGAGGGTGCTGGCTTCAAAATAAAACAACAAACAATGTCGCACCTGAAACGGTAAACAATTAGGCTGTGTATTTGTAAGTGGTGTCCACATCCCCCCCTGTGGCACTGGCCCCCCTCCGAAAGAAGACCATGATAGCACCTTTTTTTCTCCTATCTTTTTCAAGAAGCAGATCATGGCACTGTTGGCACAGTATCAGGTTTATTTTGTGTCTTTGTTCCTTATTTTTGGTTCCCCTTTTGTTGTATTGCATGTATAGCCTAACCATACTAATGTAATACCCAAGTACTTCAAAAATGTACTTATGTACAGTACTTAAATGCATGCACTTTGTTGCTATCCACCACTGGATAATTAAGTGTTATTATTATCACTGCACCTTTATGACTCAAACATGTAACCCAACTTTTATTTTTGAAAATGCTGCTCAGACGTGTTCCGTTACATCTGCTGGCTTGACTGTCCTCTGTGTGACCGGTTCAGACAGTGTGCTGCTCCAGTTTCTAGGTGGTAGGTCTACTCGGGATTCATTGTGGAGACGTTGACGCTATTACAACTCATTATAATACATAACTCTGTTATGGTGGTCACAGTGTAAAGTGTTCTTCAACTATACACATAATAAACAATGGATACCGTTTGATAGTATTTCTGATAAGTCTGTGTTCCCCTCCCAGTGTGGATGGGTGTGTATGATTGACCAGATGTCAAATTCTGATGATCATGATGTTTTTTTAACAACCAAATCAGAGAACATACTAATTTAATTCCATACAGCACACTACATGCTGTTTTAACTGAAGCCATGTCCCATTGATAGTCATTGTTTACTTATGTGGCAAACAGATACAAATATATGTTATTTTTGTTGTATTTCACTGACTTACTTCAGCTTTGAAATCCTTGGAGATGAAAATGAACAATGACTTCAGACTGGGGACTCTCCTCCTTGTCTAGTTTAGCAGAATGACTTGAGGCTGCCCTCTGCTGGTCAATGCAAGTACATATATGTTTACAGTTTAAAGAGACAAGGATAAAAAACATATATTTTACAAATTAATTAAACAACAAAAAAACGTGAAAACAGCCCGGGTATTCATTTATACCTACCTTTACTACACACCCACTAGCTACTTTATTAGGTACACCAGTATAGTTTAGTGTAACTCAATATAAATGCCAGTCTACTATATTATTCCCATAATATGCAGGGTTCTGTATTTCAGTATTTCAGTTCTGTATTAGTTAGCTTCATTCTGACCTCTGTTTTTGTGCTAATGGGTATATCCTCATGCCAGTCAGGGGTGGACAATCCCACAGTCTGATATGTAGATATAACATTGTATGGGAGCAGGGGCGGTTCTAGGAGGGGGCAGTGCCCCCTAACACTGACCTCTGACCCACCTGTGGCCCCCTAAAAATGAAAAATGTATGATTTATTACACGATTTATTGAATGACGGAATAAGCGGAACTAACGTTATTCGTCATTCTAGTCGGACCCATTAGAGTGAAATGCAACATTGTAATCAACATTTACTCAAGTACTGTACTTCACCCTCCTGTCGTCGGGTCAAATCTGACCGATTTACTACTTTCATCAATAATAACTTTTTTGTTTTACATTCGATTGCATTAAGGCTTTATAATATCCTTCACATTAGACATTTGAACATAGAAAAAATTGCAGATCACCACTTTCATTGAATTTTGGATGATTTAGTCAACTTTGTAACAGCGATGGTGTTCCCGGTCCCATAAAGAAAAGGAATTAGTAACCATCCGGATCAGATAAAACACACAAACACCCACCTACACACACACACACACACACACACACACACACACACACACACACACACACACACACACACACACACACACACACACACACACACACACACACACACACACACGCACACACACACACACACACACACACACACACACACACACACACACACACACACACGTGCCCATCCCCCCCTTGTTAATCACACCTGCACACACACACACACAGAACAATTTGACACATTTCCCGCTCTTATGTGCCCATCACCCCACATGGATCACACGAAGACAATAGGAGGGTTAAATGAAACCCCACCTTTACCAAATGCAAAATTCAAATGATGAACACATAAATGCATTAATAGTTATAATAGGTAATTTTTAAATAGTTGGTGCTTAAATGGGCTATTCTGCATAGTGAGTACTTTCTTACGTTTATTCCTCAACATATATGTTGATGCTAATACTTTTTCACTTCTACAGTACAGTTTTGAATGCACAACTTTTACTAATATTTACATAATGTATAAGTCATATTCTTCGTACTTTTACCACCTCTGATTTGTGGTCACCATTATCAAATGCCTGCCCAGTTTTTGATAAAAAGAAAGAGTCACCATTAAATACTTTTCTACAAAGAAGGTTTTGATAAAATCAGAGAAAAAATATAATATTTTAAATATTGCTTGATTTTTTTAGGCTGTAATTCCCACACACATATTTAACACATAGTGGATCTCAAATCCTTTAGCAGGCCCTTTTTTTGTATTCAAGAAAATATAAAGTGTATGAACATTATTAATTATATACACATACAAAGTCGACACCATGGGAACAGAGCTACACATACAACGTTTAAACAAAAAGCTAAATAAATATTACAAAATGCAAAAAGAAAGAAATAGTGAAAGAAAGAAAGAAAGAAAGAGAAAAAGAAAGAAAATAATAGTAATAAATAAAATAAAAGGTCATGTTAAAAAATACAATATAATACAAATCTGGTTTCGGTTGCCTTCTGATTCCTAATAATGTTGTAATTCTCAGTGTTTCAACATGTTTTTGACACACACTGTTGGGAATGACAGCTAACCACGTGACAGGTTGTTGTGCAGGAATGGGGGCGTTTCCCTGTTCTGCTCTTACCTTTCCTGCAAGGCTCACCTGTGGGGTTGAAACTCCAGATCTGTACAAACGTCTTGTGATTTAAATCCCGACTGACTGTCAAAAGGAACAAGCACCATGGAGTCTCCAGGGAAGGACTCCCCCGTCAGAACCGGCTATCACAGACTGGAGGTCCAGAAAACCACGTGGGACGTCCCGGACAAATACACCTCGCTGCGGTCGATCGGCTCCGGAGCTTACGGGACAGTGTGGTGAGTTTACCCCGGGATGGGTGCGCCACCTCGGCTGCATTGACGAGGAAGGTGCCGCACAGTAAATGTCAGTTGATATATATATTTGTATATTTTACTCCAATAATACTACATGCTTATCATGTCGTATGTTCTTAAAGGTCCCATTAATGCCTAAGGCATTACAAATACATATATATATAATAATAATAATTATTATAATAATAATAATAATAATAATACACTTAATTAAGCGTTTATGTAAGTACTCATTACAGCAAGAATATACAAAAACACTAGATGCAATTCATTTTTTTTGGGGAGAAAATACAAAAACTGTAAAACAGAAAACAGTAAGAATGTTAGGCAGATGTCATGGGCGGAGAATTGAACTGAAAAAAGCAAAGCCTGAAGAAGTGGGTTGAAAGTGTATTAGTAAATGGTGAACGGTGCGTGGTTGCTGGCACTATCAGTATTTAAATGTTTGCCATTGCAAGTGATTTTCTTCGTGTAAATCCTAAGTCTGCATTCCGATCACAGACTGAGCTGCAAGAGGCCGAGACATTTCTCTGACATCTGCTAACAGAAGCACTATTGTCCGCCTGAGGCGAGGCAGCAAGTCAATGCAGGTCGTCCGATACGACATGGAATCTCCTGAAGGAATCCAAGATACCACAGACACAGGACTATCTAATGATAAGCCACTGACAGACAAGACGTGATTACTGATAGTATCTTGTTTGGCAATTATATACCAAATATATTATATGGGGCCCAATTTTCAAGTTGGAGATATTACTTAGTTTATTTTTCTATAAGAACTACAAACATTGTTTTAAAAGTTCCAATAACATGTCTGATAGCATCTCCAGGATAAATATAAACTTCAAAAACCCCATAACAAATCATTCTTAGTGTTTTAAACTGTTGTTCAACCAATTAAAAAAATTAGTTAAGTTGAATGTTTAACATCTATATTGTATTGCTTGTTGAGCCTGGAAACAAATACCCTGCATCAAACAATAAATATTGTGCACATGGAAATGTATAAGACTTGGCACAAATTATATTTTTCTTGTTGAAGTATTTGTATTGATTTCAGTTCTTCACGTTAAATCAAAACAATATTTTTCTCTTTTAAGGAAATAAACATAATGTTTTTATCTCATTACAAAAATAACTGTTTCTCAACACAAATCGAATTGTATCTACGTATTTATTACTTAAATAAATAACACACAACCTCGTTTACAGGGTACCTGCAATGTTCCAATACAATTAGACTATTTCAAATGAGGAAAAAAATGGTTTGCTGTTTAAAAAAAAAATTACTTTAACAGTATGACACTGTTACTGAAATGATCATTCCTATCCTTCAAAGCCAGTGGTGATCCTTCAAAGCCAGTGGTGATCCTTCAACGCCAGTGGTGTAGAGTAACTAAGTACATTTACCCAAGTTCTGAACTTTCTCTCCACTACATTAATCCCTTTAGTTACTTCACAGATGTGGATGAATGATGAAATCTAATCAAGTGTTAAATCAGACTTTAGTTCCACCTGGAGTAAATTCTCAAGCTACCCTGCAGTATACAAAGTCATTCAAACTAGCTGCACCTTTACCAGCTTTGAGAACACTGAGAATACTTTTGTACTTTTATTTGAGTAACATTTTGATTGCAGGAATTGTACTTGTAACAGAGTATTCCTACACTTTTATACTTTTACTTTTACTTAAGTAAAAGTACTTGTTTGACCTTTGCATTTAGCAATAAGAAAAATGTGAAATACTTCCTGATCCTTTTCTGTTTATATGTTTCCAAACGTAGGGCAAACGTAGGGTAAGGTCATTTTGGATTATGTCAGACCATGAGGGGCATTCAGCAATGTTTTATGTCATTTGAAGACGAAACAATCGATGAATTGCAATCAATCAAAGAATATACAATTCCAATAGTGGATATATGCAGCCCTAGATTATGTTTCTCACACTGTGTATTCTTACTCTGTATTTAATTCCACATCAGTTCTGCCCTTGACCAGAAGACCAAGGAGAAGGTGGCCATCAAGAAGCTGTACCGACCGTTCCAGTCCCTGATCCACGCCCAGCGAGCCTACAGGGAGCTCAGGCTGCTGCGACACATTCAGCACGAAAATGTAGGAACTTCACAAAAACAGGGATGTGGGATCTTTTAAGAGGGTGGTCACAGTAACATCAACAACTGAAGAAGGACCTACACGTGAATAGGCTTAGAATAAGAATATCACCATGCAGCTTTTCCCAGTCAATTAGTTAAATGGTCACCTATTATGCAGAATCCACTTTTTCATGTATTTTAAACATGTATGTCCTCTCTGTGTAAAGAGATTCTGAAAGTTTCAGGAAAAAAGATTCTCTCTCTTTTTGTCCTGATCCATTTATATAAAAACCTGTCTGAAAATGAGCTGATCAGATTTTGGCCACTTTGTGATGTCAAAACGATTGTTTGGCTTGTGTAACCATTAGCCAATCACCAACCAAGGTACCCCCCCCCCCACACCTTATCACCTGAATCTCCTCCTAGAGCACCAGGAGCCGCGTTCACACTGCGGTACTTTTCCCACAAAGGTTCATGCTAACTTAGTTCATGATCGCGTTCACACCAAAAAGAGCCGGTACTAAAAGTAGTTCATGCGAACCTTTTTACCCCTTGAGCGGCTCTTTTTTGAGAAAAGAGCTATATTCCTGATTGGCTGGGCGGATTGCAAACCACGCCCCGTAAAACTCCCAAAAAGTTTTGTGAAGCCGCCATTTTATTATCCTCGCATTAGCATTATTAGCATTAGCCCAGCGCAGAAACGCAGAGAGACTAACTTATGGCAACACAAAATAAAACATGGGAGCGGTGGAGATGAGGAGGTGTCGGCGTTCTGGCGATTTACTCGGAAGGCTTCAGTAGAAGCTGCTGGGACTCCCAGCAGCTTCTACTGAAGCCAGTCCCCAACTCCGGGGACTTCCGGCCGGGGACTTGGGCGGCAGTATACGCCGTGAAGTGGGTTGCGGCCTGCCAGTAAACCCAAAGCAGAAGAAGAAGAAGTGACGTCAGCGGCTTCATTTGCCTAATCCACCCATAGACATATAAAGAGTAGACGCCGCATCGACCGCTACTGCCTATTGGCGCTGACGAGCCGTGGGGCCGCCATCTTGGACCGGTCACCCGCTCCACTCAGTGTAATCTGTCTGGCAGGCGCAATGAAGTGTCAGCGCATTTTATCAATCATAACTCGCTGAATACAAAACTGATTTTCACGGGGGGGGGGTTTTCTGCAAACGTCATATATGTAGGCATGATACCGGACACATGATTCGGCGTATTTTAATATTCATAGTAGGCTTAACAGCAATAGAATATTCTGGTATTTGATAGCCTATGTTATGTATGATAGGTATTTTGCAAAAGACACACGATATATAATATATACACACACACACACATAAAAAAACACTAATGGTCTATATATGATAGAGAAGCATATTGTGTAGGCCTATACTCAGCTATTTTAATAAGTTGAAAAATGAAGAAACAATAATACATTATACATAGACAGAAGTTATATATCAGTAAAAATGAATATCTATGTCATAAAAAATGAAAATGTACTTCTACATCTATATAAAAAATGTAAATGTTCAAGTTAAACACAAGAACATGACACCACCCCGCCCAAACCATATTTACACAAAGTTGCTCATGACACCCGAATGCCCCGTGCATGCGGCTCCTCCAAAGCATGACTGAGAACCTCTTTCTCATATCTTTGTCTTTGGGAAACCATCAAAATAAAAACGGGAGATTTGAGAGTCAACACAAAAACATTTTAAGAAGGAGGTCAAGCTTATTTTCTTCCTTCTTCTTCCTAGATAGATTAGATTAGATTTTAGATTTAGATTAGGACCCTTTGTGTTTCAGGTGACAAAGACTTCAGGTAATATGCAATGGGAGCCTTCCAATGTCCGTGTAGGCCAACCACCATGAACACAAGAGCCTCAGTAGCAGCATCGGTCTCATTGTTTCCATCACCCATGTCTACAAAAGCAGACATTGACTGGTTATGTGGATTATATTGCACATGTTTTCTGATGGCCATGTCATCCAACATGAGTGAAACACATCCATATTTAGCCTGGTCGTCCTGGCATCTTCTCTCCAGCATAATCTTGTTCAGGCCAGGCTTGCCATCCACCGAACACAGCCACCTGTAAAAAAATTGAGAAGTAGCTATTTAACGTACTTGCAACCGTAATTTCCAAAAATGAAATTGAACAACATTAAGACTACCTTTTTGTTGTAGTCTCTGAGGTATTTGTATGCCTTTGGACCATGTAGATGGAGTGTGAGGGCACATTCTCTGTGGTCCTTGGAGTACTCATGGCCCTGCTTTGCCTTCAAGTCTATTTGAAGATCTGAAATTGTATGAGAAAAAATTAATAAGTCCCCTTCATATAATAACAAAGGAGTTTAATAAAGAGTGTAAGAGTAAGATGTACATGAATTTCAAAGTGCTAATTTCATTTTACCTGAGTAGAAATCAAGCCTCTTTGAGTTCTTCATTAATGAGGTTCTTTTCCCTCAAATCCCCCAAAAGAGTCCTCACTGTGGTCTCTGCCCTCTTTTCTCTAGCCATGGCATTCTTCCTCTCTCGCTCGAGACTCTCCACTCTTGCTAAAGCTTCATTGAGTCTGGCCTTAAGAGCAGTCGGAGAAGCAGGCGAGACATAGCTATGATCCCAGTAGAAAGAGGGATGAACATGGTTTGAGTGATGTTTCACTTCACACACAACACTTTGACACAACTAGAGTATGGCCCACATTCTTTCTTATAGTCATCACCTGTCAAAGCCACTGCCAGCATCATGCGTGTGTGTGTCAGGAATGCATGTTCAACATGTCTTCAATTGTGTGTGTATGTGTTTATTTGTGAGTGTGTTTAATATGAGTGGCAGCAAACAAGAGAGATTTGACTTTGTCTAGGACCATTATGAATGATGTTGAAAATAGAAATACTCACATCATTAGGCCAACCTGATCTCACCAGAATGCGTGACTCCACCACGACTCCTTAACACCACAATGCGTGGTGGAGTCACGAACTTTGTTACATTTGCGTGTCGGCACCACGCAAACAACCCCAATGTAAAGTGAATGAGGCTCCTTTGTCGTGGTGCACACACGCATTTCTACAACGTGCATTGTGTGTAATGCAACTGTTATTTTTATTAAATTAGTTCGTTTTTAAGGAAGGCCAGAGCTTCAGCTGTGTCAAATAGATTGACTGAAGTTCCCTTCAGTTAACGTTATTTAAAAGATAATGATCATGTCCCCTGTATTGTATTACGAGCGTCCATTCCCATTGGATAACGGAGAATTTTACACCCGGAAGTAAGTAGCCTATTCTCCTTACTGTCGATTGATTTTACAGTGATATCTGCACTACTCATCGACTAAAAAACACCAAATTGTCCTTGTTAATTACACAACATTGATTGGTTTGAATTGTGTACAATGCTTTTGTATTTTCCCCCTTCGATTCGGAGAAACAAATATATTTTCGGAGTTTTTGGACGGCAGAAGACACTACACTACCCAGAATCCTCAGCTATCGTTTGGGACTACACCATGTGCTTAGCTTGACAAACCCCGTGATCAGTCCTCAACCTCTGTGATTAGATGCGCGACGTTTACACAGAGCGTCCAAAAGGACTTTGAAATGGAATGAAACCCATCGACGGCACACTATTCAAAACAGGAATCGAACGTGTCCTACCCCCCTCCCCCCCTTAGGTCACAGGCTCCTCCAACAGTGCTACGCAATAAAACAGATGCACAGAAAAAATAGTGAAATAGTGCAATAAGAGTCTATATACAAGTGATTGGAATATGATATATTAGATAAATAATTTCTAAGTAGCAGCCAGATGAATGTTATTTCTAAGTTCAGGTGTTTAATAGTCTTCTGGCCTGTGGGATGAAGCTGTCTCTGTGTCTGGTGGTTTTAGTCCGGATGATGTGGTACCGCCTGCCAGACTGCAGCAGACAGAACCGTTTGTGGCTGGGGTGATGGTGGTCTTTTATAATCCTGAGGGCTTTCTTTAAGGTTAACCTGGTATTTTTAATCCACTACATTTATTTTAGTTACTTTACAGATTTGGATTAATGATGTGAAATATAAACAACCCTTAAATCAGACTTTAGTTACACCTGAATGAAATTCAGTGAAGGTGATTGTCAAGTGCCAACAATCAGGCGAGATATTTGATAGTTGGTTGCTTGAGAAGACTAAATATTTATCTGCAGATCCGTTTAAAGCATATTCATTACTCGTTAATCTCTAATAGTTCATTAAAGACTGTATATAATTGCTATTTTGCACATCCCTTTCAAGATGTCAAGATTTTCTAAGGTTTATTGACATATCATATACACAACAGTGTAGTTATGCAATGAATGAACAACTTGGGTCACAGGTTCATCAACAGTGCATTACAAGACATCTATCAATGTGTGTATACTTCCACCCTTACACTGTCGTATTCTGCACATTTCTTTAATTAAAGCCTTATTAGTTAGCACATCCTCCTATCAGGCACTAAACTGTTTTACTCTAGATATCATTTGAGTATCTTCTTGATATTTTCTATTCTATATTTATATAATTGACCTTCTACTTTCCCACTATTTTGTATGTACTCTTAATATTTGAATGTTTTCATAAAATATAACACATTCAAAAGTGCGTTACAAAAATGAAAGACATTAAGAAAAAGGCATTTTAAAAGCAACACAATCTTCCTGCATTGCAATTACTCTAAACGTGTAATAACGTGCTTTAACCAGTAGGTGGTTTGGGTTAAAAGGCTGTCAAGTTTACAGTGTTAACAAAATAAAATATACTGCTGTTTCCGGTTTAGTTTACGACGAATATTATTTTGTTATTGTTTTGATATTTGTAACACAAAAGCGATGGAAAAAACCCATAGCAACCAAAAAAAGATGGTCTTAACATGACCCAGTCGTCTAGTAGTTAATAAAAAACAATAATATCAAAACAAAATATTACTACTAACTTTATTGTGAAATTAAAACAGAACAGTAAAAGAATAGTTTCCGGTGTATTCTGATGCCCGATCTCTGTAGATAAATAAATAACTAAGACAGATGTGTAATATTTAATGCAGCCAAACCATTTATTACAATGCATTCATGTGATGACTATCAAAGAGTAAAGCAAGCACTGCTGAATAAAGTATGATTTCTCTTTTACGAAACGTTTTTTTTCATTTGGAATGCAGTTGGAGGTCAACCAATCAAAGAACTTGAGGACTGATCACGGGGTTCATGCTGTAGTCCCAAACGATAGCTGAGGATTCTGGGTAGTGTAGTGTCTTCTGCCGTCCAAAAACTCCGAAAAAATCTTTGTTTCTCCGAATCGAAGGGGGAAAATACAAAAGCATTGCACACAATTCAAACCAATCAATGTTGTGTAATTAACAAGGACAATTTGGTGTTTTTTAGTCGATGAGTAGTGCAGATATCACTGTAAAATCAATCGACAGTAAGGAGAATAGGCTACTTACTTCCGGGTGTAAAATTCTCCGTTATCCAATGGGAATGGACGCTCGTAATACAAGACATGATCATTATCTTTTAAATAACGTTAACTAAAGGGAACAATCTACACACAGCTGAAGCTCTGGCCTTCCTTAAAAACAAACTAATTTAATAAAATTAACAGTTGCATTACACACAATGCACGTTGTAGAAATGCGTGTGTGCACCACGACAAAGGAGCCTCATTCACTTTACATTGGGGTTGTTTGCGTGGTGCCGACACGCAAATGTAACAAAGTTCGTGACTCCACCACGCATTGTGGTGTTAAGGAGTCGTGGTGGAGTCACGCATTCTGGTGAGATCAGGTTGCATTAGGCTGAGGTTGTGAGTGTGAGGCTTCTGGGTCGTCCTGAGGGGCCACAGACAGGCTCTCTTCAGCTTTTCTGGAAGGAGACGTAGTCCTGCCACACACACACACACACACACACACACACACACACACACACACACACACACACACACACACACACACACACACACACACACACACACACACACACACACACACACACACACACACACACACACACACACACACACACACACACACACACACACACACACACACAGCCCTGTTATTGATAATAGAATATTTACATTTATGAATGCTAATAACCGTATGATGATACACCTACTCTTTGGAGGTGAACCGGGAAGCTGAAGATGGAGGGAATAACACCATCTCTGAGTCGGACAATCTGTCCTGTCCTGTCAAACTCGTCCTGCTTACAATGCTCACTGCAAATCACGGATGACTCGCTTGCAGTGAACCCTTCCCTCCTCAAAGCAACTTCCCACTTCTTTCTCATATCTTTGTCTTTGGGAAACCTTCAAAATAAAAACGGGAGATTTGAGAGTCAACACAAAAACATTTTAAGAAGGAGGTCAAGCTTATTTTCTTCCTTCTTCTTCCTAGATAGATTAGATTAGATTTTACTGTATTCATCCCACAACGGGGAAATTCACTTGTTACAGCAGCGATTTATAAAGTCTCAGTTGGCCATGAACATAATGTTTGCTGGCTACGATTTCGCTGGCGGACATCAATACAGTACAATAATATTCTATTTACAAAATACAACCAATTATAATGTTGAATCTTACTTGTGAAAAGTAATCCCCCGACCCCTGTTCGCAATCGTCCGCCGATTTGCACAGCAATATGCTGCACAGTGCTCTGGCATCTTGAAACCTCTGCTGTCTATGGGTAGAATGTCTGTAGGATGACCGGTCCAAGATGGCGGCCGTATTTCTTGCGCTCCAGCAGCCAATGCGGCGTCTACTCTTTATATGTCTATGAATCCACCCCCAGGGACTTTTTCTGGTGTGAACGCGATCTGTATTTAGTTCATGCGAACTAAAGAGTTCGCATGAACTAAGTTCGCATGAACCTTTGTGGGAAAAGTACCGAAGTGTGAACGAATTGTGTTCTTTGTAACCAAATATCTCTCAGAGGGGCGTGTCTCTGAAGTGTTTGGAGCCAAACACTTCAGAGACATGTTTTGTATATATCTGAGACCTACAGTATAATATATTGATAAAAAAACAGTATACTAGGGGACCTTTAAGACAATTTATTTGATTTGTTTATAAAAGTCTATGATTAAATATGCAAATGAGGCATTCTTTAAATAATAATGTTCTAAATTGCATTGACTTTTTTTAGAGTCAAAAGTTGTTACCAAGGGAATTTGCATACTGTACTGTATCTTCTTTTTGGATGAACTTTTAATGAATATTGTTCTTATCTCAACCTCTGTAAAAACATTTAGAATTTAAGTAGGAATGGCGTAAGTTTTGGTGTATGTTTCTGATCATAGTGCAGGTAAAAAACACATAATGGGTAAAAATAAACAACTGATTGATCTCACCATAAAACTGAGCCAGTTGAAAAACATACATTAAGAGATTTTTTGTATTATTATTATTATTGCTTATATACAAATAAGGTTATATTTAATCACATTTTTGGTGTATTTAATAAAAAACTACAAATGAAAATAGACAATGTTTGTAAAAATAAATTAAGATAATGTTTTTCTGTTTTTTGCGCTCTCATTGACCAGTACATGGTTTTTGTCTTACTGTAAGTGTCTCTTAATTCATATAGGATACAATCTGGTATAACAGCCGGCCAATGGCAAGAGACTCACTGTCATACCATGACTTGTTATCTAAGCGTGTTTGTTTAGTTCTACTCACTCAGAAAAGGTCAACCTTAATGAGATTAGTTGATTTTGAGGATAAGCAAACTTTCTTGACCACTCAACAAGAAGAGCCCATACAGATCTCACCAGTCCTCCCTGAACAGCTGGTAGTGTTGTGTTTCATTGGAACCCTCATGATTCAGTGTTTTTGCTGAAAACCTTACTTTACTCGGCAGGTTTTTGGAAGTCAACAAATTAAATGAGTTTCAACTCTTTTACCACCACCAAAGAGGTTATGTAATTGATTTGATTTCTTTATATGTTTGTCAACAGGATCAAGAACAAACTACTTGCCAGATTTTTTCGGAACTTGGTATATTTACAAAATTGGCTAAGAAGGAACCCATTACAAATCTGTATGGAACTCAATTAATGGGGAAAGACCATTATTTCTGCTCTATCATACCACCATCAGTTCTGCCTTCATCCTAGTGCCTTTATAGTATAAGAGTTCATGAGTTTTACCTCCGCCAAAGAGGATATGCTATTGGTTTTGGTTTCTTTATCTGTATGTCAGCAGGGTTGTGGAAAAACGACTGGCGCGATTGGTGTACCAAGGGGGAACCCATTAATATTTGGACACATTTGGAAATGGCAAAATATCACCCTTTCAGAGTCCCCTTCTAGTAAAAGTTGCACTGTAAAATGTTTGGCTGTAAAATTACAGTAAATTACTGGCTACTAGTTGCATGGATTTCACAGTAATTGACTGTAAATATTTCACAGTAATTGACTGTAAATATTTCACAGTAATGTACTGTAGATATTTTACAGTAAATTAGAATAAAAGTACAACTAAATACTGTGAGTTTACCATTGCCATGCCCCTGGAATTACTGTGATATAGCAGTACAGAGCTGTGGTATTATGGTACCTTGCTGTACATACATTACAGTAATTACTTGTATTTTCACACTTTTATCAGCAACATAGCACCATCACTGCTACAATAAAAGTGGTAAATGATATTACGAGTATTTTAGATAATAAGCAGAGTTGTGCAGCTCTATTTGTTGACCTATCCAAAGCTTTTGATACCGTCGATCATCGCATTTTGAAGCAGAGGCTGGTCAGTATTGGCATATCCAGCCATGCAGTGGGGTGGTTTGTGAACTACCTCTCTGAAAGGTCCCAATGTGTTCAGTTTGATGGGCTGTCTTCTGAGTGGTTAAACATCACTAATGGTGTACCACGAGGTTCAGTTTTAGGTCCGCTATTATTCTCTATCTATATTAATAGTTTAGGTGAAAATGTCGAAGGAGCAACCTTACATTTTTATGCAGACGATACCGTTATGTACTGTGCAGGTCCCTCGATTAACGAGGCTGTTGTTAAAGTACAGGCTGTTTTTAACATTATTCAGGCTCAGCTCCCTGAGCTTAAGCTTCTTTTAAATGTTGAGAAAACCAAGGTAATGCTCTTTTCTAAAGCTAAAGCTAAAAATACACGGGAGACTGTTTTGGATATTGTAACTACGCAAGGAATACAACTTGAACTGGTTACCTGTTACAAATACCTGGGTATCTGGCTTGATGATTGTCTCACTTTTAAATTTCATGTAAATAACCTGCTTAAAAAGCTGAGGGTTAGGCTAGGTTTCTTTTACAGAAACAAGTCCTGTTTCTCGCTTGAGGCCAGGAAAAGGCTAGTCACTGTGACCTTTTTACCTGTGCTGGACTATGGTGATTTGTTATATATGAATGCACCTGCCCATTACCTGAGCAAGTTAGATGCTGCGTATCACAGTGCACTGAGATTTTTGACAAATTGTAAAGCACTTACGCATCACTGTACCCTGTATACCAAGGCAGGTCTGCCTTCACTAACTGTACGGAGGCTCAGTCACTGGTACTTTTTCATTTACAAAGCCATGTTGGATAAACTACCATCTTATATCTGCTCCCTGATCTCTCTGCGAATTGAAAGTACTTATTGCCTGAGATCGCATGCTGTGGTTTTATTAAATGCGCCAAGTGCTAGGACTGTCTTAGGGAAGAAAGCTTTTAGATGTGCAGCTCCACTAACATGGAACAGTCTGCAAAAAGAATGGAAAATTACCAAGCTAGTACCACTACATGTTTTTAAAGCTCGGTTGGATGCTACAAAATCAGATGCTGTTGGTACCTGTACATGTGGTTAAATATGTAAATTGTAATCCCTGTACATTTTGCTGTATGATGTCCTTTTATTGTTCTGTTGTTTATGTTTGTATGTCTTCTTGTGGAACCTACTGCTGCAGGTCTCCCTTGAAAAAGAGATCATTGATCTCAATGGGATTTTACCTGGATAAATAAAGGTTTTGAATTGAATTGAATTTTACTACACAATTCAATCAGCTCAATCAACAAAGAAAAACAAAGAAAATGCCCATTTTAACTTTGTATTACTCCATTGAAGTGCAAAGTACATTTCACAGTGTCTTGGACATGTTACGGCCCCAACCTCTACTCCGCGGTAGTGGCTCGTGCTGAGACCCGCAACATGAAAGAATACACGCAATAACCGGTACTTGGTAACGAGCATTTATTGATAATCAGCAGTTTGCTCACACAAGCGAAACGGGAAACAAAAAGAGGTCTGGAGGACTGGCCAAAAGGAACAAACAGAAGGAGGGAACCCGAGCCAGCCACACCACGGGCCGTAGGATCCAGAGCTTCCCCCCCTAACCAGACATCAATTATAAACCCTATGGGAAACAAAGTAAAGCTGCGAAAACTGGACTACCAAGTCCTCCAGGCTAAACATAAACACATCTGCAAAAATATGGCCTACAGCTCAAAATGGCAAAGAGGTAAGGAGAGTGTCTCCCGGCGTTAGGATAGGCGAGACATCCTTCTCCTCCAGCTTCTCTTTATATATACACGGCTGAGTGGAATTTGGAACACCTGGGCAGAGGCGGAGCCAGGGGCAGACCAGGTGCACCTGCGCAGCAGGGGGACAGAAAAGAAAACAAGGAGGGGAGTACTTAACACATGTCTACACAGACATCCACTTGAAGTCAACAATATTCTGAAGAATGTGCTGACATGGGGGTTTAAATTGCCATGCCTCTTTTTGACTTTCGAGCCCGTCTCAGGATTAATGCCCAGGAAGCACCTGAAAACAATAAGCCAAGACAACAATTTCAATTTTACATAGATTTATATGTTGCATAGTTTATTTTAAGGCACATGCAGCGGTGCCCCTTTCAATTTAAGTAAAACCTGCACCAAATTAATTAATTAGTATTTAAAGCCAAGCAAGAGCGATAAAAGCAAGAAAATCACTTCATTGGTTGTGTTATCACAGAGGATGGTCTGAATACAGTATTGTACTGTGAAATAATACAGTAACATGTTGGGAAATCCTGGTAATCATGTATCCTGTACATTCACAGTAATTAACTGTGCCTTCATTGATTTCACTGTGAAATTCAAATTACAGTATTATATTGTGAACATCACAGGCAAAGACTGTACAGTGGTAAAACAGTAATTTATTGTAAAATATTACAGCTAAATATTGTGAAATCATGGTAATATTTTACAGTGTGTGTTTACTTTGTCATAGAAAGACAAGTTAAGACTTTCAATGCATTTTATATCCTGTGTTGTTAGTTTCTGTGTTGGATTTAAAATCAATAGAAGGACTGCCATTTAAAAATTGGCCCATACATCTTACATAGAAAATGATGTGACATTGGACAGAAAAGACTGTGATACTTAGAAAGAGAGTTGAAGGAGCCACAGCAACGTCAGTGCTGTAAACATGACACTTAAACCATTATGAAAACACTTCATTGCATTGACCTCTTCGCAAAAGTGTGTAAGCGTTTCCTACATGTGTATAACTGGACGTGTATATTAACGTCCTAACTGTTTTTCTCTTAAAGGTGATCTGCCTCCTCAACGTCTTCACACCCGACTCCACACCAGAAAAGTTCCAAACCTTGTGAGTCTGGATTCAGGAACGGCATACTTTTACTCGTTGTCGCAGCTTGTCGAGACCCTGTGTGCAAGTGGGTGCAAGTGTGAAGAGTTCAAGTGAGGATGTGTGATAGCAAGCTTGTTCATGTTTGCTGTGGTTGGTTTGTGCGGCTGTATTTCCTCACCATAGCAATGAGCAGTGGTGGTTCTAGACTCATTTTACTTGGGGGGGGCCGTGATGGGGCCAGTTGTATAATAAGAGGGGCCAGTGTTCATAACTTTTTTAGTTCAGTATAAAGTCGTAGTGCATAAAAACAACATAAAATACCATTATTGGTGTTTGATTTACTAACTGAGTTTGTGTCAATGACTTAGTTACAATTTTAATGTAATTACCTTTATGTAGTTACTTAGGCCCAAGATACAAAACATTAAAGCAGTTTGGGGTAGTAATTATTTATACAGCCAACATTGTTTTTTTTATTTCCTTCTGTTTGTTGGTATTTGTTTTTGTCACAAAACTTGTTTCAGTAACTTAGTTTCAATTTATTAAACTACATTACTGAGAAAAAAAACATCCCTGTTGACTTTGACCCAGGTTTGTCAGGGTAGAGCGAAGCAGACAGGACCCAAAAGCAGATTTCACAGAATCTTCCTTTATTTCAAGGTAAACTAGAAAACAAACATAACTCTTCCCCGTGAACACAGTCAAGACAAACAAGGAACTAACAATGACAGACAGACAAACCAGAACTTAAATACACACAAGACTAATCAAAGAAACAAGAGACAGGTGAGGAGGGAGGAGAAAACACAGGGGCACAAGGTGAACACAATCGGGTAATCAGACAGGAGGGAACACAGACAGAAAGCAACAGGCAAGACAGGGGGTGAACACTTTTCAAAAATAAAACAGGAAACCAAAGACAGAAAAAGACAAGCCAAAACAAAACACAGACAGATTGTGACAAGGTTACAGCACAGTGTTTGCTGCAACACTTACATAAAATAAATAAATAGCATTGTCATAGATTTATTCTTTTGGAGGGGGACCACAGGCAGGGTCCATGCTCGGTCACGTTGAATTGAACCCCCCCCTCCCTCCAATGATCGCAAGAACATGAGACAAAACTGCTTGGTATAACCTCAGATGAGAAATGATCACGGTCTGAAATAATTTACAACATTGTGAGAAAAGTGTGTCAAGAGTCATAAAAATGACACCACAAGAAGCCATTAGACGTTTTTTAAATCCATTGGTTCTGTCAAAGCTTGTTATAAATGTCCTATGCTTCATATAGCGACAGCAGGAAACAAACAAAGTCGCTGAGAGGCTGAGGCCGGGCCTGTTTGTTATTGTATGACACGTTAAAAAAGAGTACTTGCTGAGATCAAAACTCTGTTGAATTGTAATTGAAAAAAGCGCAGTGATCAGACATTGTAATAATAATGATCAAAGCAATCATAAATCTTGCGGTCAACAAAAAGTACAACGGCCCTGTGTCACCCTCTCTCACACACACACACACACACACACACACACACACACACACACACACACACACACACACACACACACACACACACACACACACACACACACACACACACACACACACACACACACACACACACACACACACACACACACACACACACACACACACACACACACACACACACACACACACACACACACACACACACACACCTCACTCAGGTGAACAGGATTATAATGAGTGCCGCTCATATCCATTTGACCCAAGCCAACCAATCAATAGTGATCAATCAAATATCTTATATTAAAACAAAACGCCTTACTATACACGTTTCATGGCTCCTACACTTCAATTGAAGATGTAAAAGTACGATATGTGTGAGTGCTCTTACATAGTGTAACAGACATGCATGACTGACTGAGTCAGTTAACTGTCAGTCATGCTTTGTTGAATTCCGTCAGATCTGTATCAGTGACACATTCACCAATTATAATAAGGGAAAGGATTTTGTCTGTTCAAAAGAATGCTTAACATCGCTTCAATTTGTTTTAAAACAATTATTCAGAAATTATAATTGAACTGTGTCTGTGTAAGACAGCTGCCCTCTTGTACCTATATTTGTTGATTTTATCTTTCTATGCCTTCCGTTTCTCTTAAGTCCTGACACGACGCTCATCGACAGCCCGACATCTATCGTCGATAGATGTCTGGCCATCGATGAACGTCGTGTCGCCCTACTCAGATTGGTGTGTCTTGGTGTGTCCCGCACCGTTGTGTCTGTTCAGCCTTGCCGACACCTTCCGCCGCCGATTCAACATGTTGAATCAGGAGGCTGTCGCCTAAAGGCCGTCAGCCAAAGAAATCACTCTGATTGGCTGTTCAGCTTAGTGAATCAGTGCATGAGAAGCGAAACGGAAGTGAGGGACCCAAACAAACTAATAAGAAGGCAAATCTGAGATTTGCTTTAACTCCAGCTCTCCACACAGGTTCGGGAAAGCCCCATGAGCTTCTCGCTGTAGAGTGAAAATGGAACGCACACGCAATTTGTTGTTTGTTTATACTGTATCACGTAGTCTGTTCTTCTTCTCTCGGTGTATCACGCAGTCTGTCTTCCGGTTGTTGCGTCTTTTGAATGACGAATACACACTACCCCATGCGCAGTTCGTACGTGCAACTTGGCCGTTGGCTGAAGTCTTTTACCTCATTCACACCAATGGTGTTTCAGGGCCGGTTCGGAGCTGGAGCTTGAAAAGCACCGGGTTTTCCTCTTCACACCGCAGCGGAGCAGCCTCTTAGCTCCAGAATCCGGTTCGTTTCAAGCACCAAAAAATTGTCTGGCCAGAGCAAAAGCACCGCATACGTCACGCTTACGTCGAGGCGGAGGCAGGGGCAGGGACGGGATCAACTCCTGAACAACAACAAGAAGCCCACGTTTTATCCAGTTTGTACACAACGATGGAGAAACTTAACAAGAGTTTCAGAGTTTCAGTGTTTCTGCCATAGACTGTATATATAAAGGTTTCTGCTCATGGTGAAGCAACGTGTCTGCGTGTTAAGGTGGAACCTGAGCATTCACGTTGATCACCTCTCATTATAAATCTATAAAACTATAAATATTAAACTTTACTTCACTTGTTCATTTGAGAACAGCTGTTACATACCTGGGTGAATGTTACAGTTCATTTAAAAGAAAGATACAATGTTACTCCACACTCATGGTTCAGTCCACCTTAAGAAATAAGACCGACCTCGGAAGCAGTTGTGTTTTAAAAAAACCTTTATTGACACGAGTACACTTTTTTATAAGAATATAACTAAACCACAGAAATGACTCCGGAAAAGCTGCAGATAGAGCCATAAGAAATTAATGCAACTGATTTCATCCGCGCGGTTTGGCTTTATGAAGCAGGCACGCAAACGGTGACGCAATGACGCAGCACCAGTCGGACTCTGGGCGGTGTGAAAAGAGCCAGAGCTAAACCGAAGAACCGGTTCTGAACCTGAAAAGCTCTAGCACGGAGCTTGAACCGGAGTTGCGTTGGTGTGAATGAGGTATTTGTGGTGTGTTCCAGTGCGAAACATGGCCAAGACGCAGGAGACGTGAGGTGACGTTCCGTCGGGACGTGTTCTTTGGTGTTCTTTGGTGTTCTTTGGTGTTCTTTGGTGTCAGTTTGGTGTGTAAGGACCTTTAACTTTTCTTCTTCTCTCTGTAGTTATATGGTCATGCCGTTAGTAGCCCAGGATCTGGGCCACATAATGAAGAAGCGGAGATTAACTGATCGCATCATCACATACCTGTTCTACCAGCTGCTCAGAGGACTCAAGGTAAGTGATTATTACTTTTCTCACTTGAATGTTACACATATGGGTCAATGACGTACACGCATTCTCAACAGGCCCATTTTTTATTTATTTTTACGTTTATTCAACATTAAGAATCGCTTTAAATAATGTCATATGGGGCTATCTTAAGAATAAGTCATTTTCTTAACATGCTTAACCATTTTTCCAAGCTGTATTCTTAAAGGTGGGGTATGTAATTTTGGAGAAACCAGCTCGAGTGCGCTAGAATTTGAAATTACGCAGCCGAAAAAGATCTGCCTCTTCCTTCAGACTTCCTTACAGAGCCCCTCCTCCAACACACACGAACGCGCACATGACCAATGAGGGCACGAGATCAGTTTGTGCACAGATGTAAGGCTGACCGGCAGGTAGGCCATCCAGTTATTTTAGCCGGGCCGGCTCAGATGATTGGTCGTGCTTTTTACAGTACCACGGCTTCCACAGATGACATTTGTTTATGTATTTATTGTCAAAGCACTTAAGATATTCATTGTCGGGATGTTAAGAGCATTCCATGGAATATAACAAAAAGTGTATCTGAAATAAATTACATACCCCACCTTTAAATGTTTAGAAATAAAGTATTTGCATTTCTTTGGAGATTTTGTTAAAAGTGATATGTTTTGTTCATTAATGTTGCTGTTGCCTTCTTAAATGTACTTGGCAGGCACATTTTTCCTGTTAATCACATAAAAGTGAGACAAATATGTATAAAAAAATACAGTGGAAATATAGGATCAGTGATTTATATTATATTTGTTGTGTCTGTTCTGGGATACTGTAGAAACATAGCAGTGAACTATGGCAGAACCCTTGGAAATGACCTGCTCTCAATGTAGAAATGAAGTTGAAATGAATTTCAAACTAATGAAATCACAACAATTCTTAGTGTAATTCTTTAGGTCAGAGCAGGGTCTCAAACTTCACATGTCACTGCAAACAAGCCCAGTGTGTGCTGGAGGTCAACACGAGGTCAGCGGCAGCTTCAGAAAGCAGAAATGCTAACTCTTGGTGACACTACTAAACCCCTTCTCCTCCACATGTTGAGAAACTTTTGATTAAAAAAACTGGAACTTTTTGTAAATAAGGCATTCACTCCTTTTAATAAATGAAGCGAAGTGCAATATCAGTGGATGTAGGACACGATTAAGCAATTTACAAATATGTACAACAAAAAGGTCAACAAATTAAATGAGATAATATTACTTAGTCCTGAGCTAATCCAACGTTTTGTATTAACAGTGGATCATGTGTGTAATCTGAAATTATTCATTCGCAGTGAATAACACTCTCCGCACTTCCCCAGCTCTAGAGAGCATTTTTGCGTCTTTCCGATCATCTTTTTCATTTTACGTCCCAAAACCTCACTGTTTCAAGGTCTTCACAGTCAGATATTTTCAACAGAAACCTCTGAAAACGTACCATACACTCCCTGCTCAGCACCAATCAGCGACCAGAACCAGTAACAAACTAGCGTTGGAACATAGTGGAGCATTTAGCAGCTATATATGTAGCTATTTCCCTCAAGAGTTGGTGGAGACCAAAGCAGAGATAAAAGAAGAGTTAATATTGGCTTTCCACAAACTATACGTGGGCAAACTCGTATATAATGCAATGTTGCTCAGCACCTGCTTGATTTGTAAATATGCTACTGTATGTATCAATCAATCAATCAATGTTTATTTATATAGCCCAATATCACAAATGTTACATTTGTCTCAGTGGTCTTCACAGTGTGTACAGAATATCAGTATGACAATACGACACCCTCTGTCCTTAGACCCTCACATCGTACAAGGAAAAACTTCAGAAGAAAACCCAGTATAGTATATGTATTATGTCAATGTAATTCGCAGCGTGTTATGCAGGGGAAATCAGTGTAATGTACATGTGCATTAAAATCCTAGCCTAATTTGTGTTCAGTCTTATGCTCACTACTCCACAAAGACGGTGTGAAAAATGTTTCTTTATACTAATGTTCATTACGGGAGGGGGAGTATATAAGTAAAGTATAATAAAAAGTCACTACAGAAATTCCCATAATCATTATGCCATGTTGGAGTAGATTTATAGGGCAAATATGAGTTTGGATAAATGAAGGTCGCATGTCTTGCTGGCATTTTAAGTACAATGTGTTCACTTTACTCACAGTCTGCTTCACCCTTATTTATGCTTCTCCACTCACCACTTGTCAATGTGTAACCAAGAGTGCTCGATGGAAAAGGAAAGGAAAGCACGCTTTGAACTGGAAACCAAGACTAACTTCTCCCAAATGCCTCTTTGTCTTTGAATTAAGCTGCAGACGTCTCTCGTTCTGAGATTGTTTCCCTTTCTTATCTGTGTGCTTTAAGTGTGCTGAAGAGCCTAGATTTACTCCAAGGGCTGTAAAGTACACAAAACAGAGCCGTCACAGTGGGCTGCGGGTGGAGACTATGTGTATTTTTAAAGTCAATACCATGGCATTTAGCGAGCCTGCTTGCTACACTTTGTCAGAGTGAAGAATGTCCATTTGTGTTGTTTATTCTAACATCTGTGTTCTCTTTCTTTACAGTATATTCATTCTGCAGGCATCGTCCACCGGGTTGGTTTTTATTCTTTTTTTGTATACAACACTTATTGTAGAGATTGTGTCCCACTCATTACAACATTAGTGTTTAATTAAGTTATACATCTAATGAAATAGTTCATACATTTAAATGTCAAAGTTCTGGTTTTTGTGTTGGTCCAGTTCGAGGTCTGAATTGTGTGTGTTCCTTTACAAAAGATATTAGATGGATAAATTAAGATTCATATTCAAAGATATTTCCCAGAATGACCCACTACTTACTCAATGTAGCCTTATTCAGGCGTAGTGCAATGGATTACATATATGGTTTGTTTTATAGGTTCCTTTAACACAGGGACTAAACCATTTCCCCTTCTTTTTACTTTAAAGGCTAAGCTAGGCCGACTGTTGCTTGATAACTATCATACAGAAGATTGGTATCAGTCTTTTTTATCAAATGAAAACAGCAATTGAGTATATTGTGACCTATTACAAAGTGTGTTTACTATTTCACAATAGACTTTATGCAAATAAGAAATCTCATGTGTTGGATTTTAGGATCTGAAGCCTGGTAACCTTGCTGTGAATGAGAACTGTGAATTAAAGGTAAGCAAAAAAAAGTTGCATATCAGAATGTAAGATGATGATGAGTTGCGGCCTTAAATCAGATCTTCAGGATTTGTAACTTTTATTTTTGTACTTGCGAAAAAGTGAAGAGGAAATAGATTCAATGGTTAATCCAAGTGTCACTATCCTCAGATCCTGGACTTTGGACTTGCAAGACAGGCAGAGAGTGAAATGACTGGTTATGTAGTGACACGTTGGTACAGAGCACCCGAGGTCATATTCAACTGGATGCACTACAGTCAAACAGGTAACAACATTACCTTTCAGTTTGTAAAAAAATAGAACTGAATATTGCAGTACGCTAATGCAAATGATTACATTTTCATTATTGAAATGCTCTCTCCCACAGTGGACGTGTGGTCGGCCGCCTGTATCCTGGCGGAGATGATCACTGGCCAGGTGCTTTTCCCCGGACACGACAGTATCCTCACACACTCAGATCACTGTGTTGCAATAAGGCTGTGTATGTTCAGTAATAGCAGTCAGAAACCCACACTGCAACTGGCATTTTTAATAGAATATTTTGAACAACTGAAGACAGCATGTGGTGGCCAATATATATATATATATATATAATATAATATATATATATATATATATATATATATATAATATATATACACTGTAGGAACTGGAGACATATTTTGACAAGAAACTCAAAAATGTACAAAGAAGACTTGTTAGGGAATTTGTTAAGCTAATTTATGGCTATTCTAATCTCCGATAACTTTTGATGTTTAGCACTTTGATCTCTGAGAATATCCACTTTTTTAAAATCATAATTTCATAACTTTAATCCAGAAACAAGTGTATTTTTACTATGAATGTTCCCTCCCTCTCCAGCCTGCAATAGCCCTCAAACACTTCAATAAACCGATGCAGCATTGTGAGATTTTGGAGTGTTCCATATCATTTACACACTTCGGTTTATTGTAACAAGTACTGTTATTACAGTATCACTCTGGCACCAGGTGGGAATGGACTCAAATGTGCAACCACAGACAAAAGAGGTTTAAATAAGCTCTACCTAAATAAAGAACAAAATGTTTTCTGTTAACTATCAAAAAAGGAGACAGAAGAAAGTAACAACAGAAAAACTTGGCTATTAAGGGGCAAACTCATAGAAAACACTAGAAAATACCACTGGAACACCTGTGCTGCTAACAGTGAACAGACATAACAACTGGCAGAGACAAAGGAGGCAGCACAGACTAAATAAACATAGGGTGATTAGGGACAGGTGACCCTGATCAGAGCGGCAATCACAGAGAAGCAAAGACACAGGGCCAGCATGTGACTATAACTATTTCTGCTGCGTTTAGGCAGTTTCCTAATTTAAGGCGAGACACCCCAGGTGAATAGGGTAATTGTTTTAACTTAAAAGTATCAGCTAGACATTTCTCCAGTTAATTACTTACAATAAGGCAATTGTTTTTTGTATTACAAGTTTTCTGAAATAGCATGTTTAAATATGCAAAATAACCATTATCTCATAAAATATGCACATATTTTAACACATTTCAGGAATCGAAATCTGAACTTTGGATAAAGCCAGGTTCAAAATTCTTGTTTCATTTTGTAGTCATATTAATATATAAGGCTTTTACAGAAGGGATATTGGATATCTCTTTTTATCACTCCATAAATCAGAAAATACTGTCAACAGCCCTAAAATATCAATTTTCACCATCTTTTTAGGTATACAATGTTGTATAATTCAGGCTATGAATGATATATGAACAAACCCTTCAGTAAAAGCCTTCATAGTATTGATAGGAATATAACTGGAAGGTTTGGTGTCTCTATGTGCTACTGAAGTTGACATTTCGAACTCAGAGGAGGAGAAAAAACTCATTTTGAGAAAACGACCTTTAAAGATTGCAGTGAGGCGCTAGCTGAACCCTCCTGTTCTTTCCTCGACGCACTCCGTGAAGGTATTTCATGTTCGGGGTCATTTGTTTTTTGTATAACCTTGCTTCGTGCAAGTGACAATTGTTGTCGTCTTCTCTGTGAACGTTTTTTTTTGCCGTTCTTTTGCCATTTTGAGATTTCTAGCGGAAAGCTAACCAGGAAGTGTTTTAGCACATCACGTGACGCATCTGAACGAATCACGTTGTCAGAAATTGACACCAGCCAATGAGATTTCGTTTCTTGGTCAGAAGACCCCTTTGTGCTTTCACGATTGGTTGCTGATACAAAGGAAATGACCATATTTGGATCCGATGAGATTGTGCAGGAGAGACGTAGCTTTCCAGCGATATCTCTATTGACATGGTGCACACAGCGGTCGCGGTACTTTATGTTACGTTAGAATGCTAACTTTTGGTGAATTTAGGAGAAATCTACAGACACAAATAGACAAACTATAGTAAAATAAACACTTAAATGTGTATTTTGTACGTTTTCCTTCCAAAAGCCTGAAAGAAAACATGTTATGGAATAAAAATAATACACACAATCTCAAAATTGGCCAGTAGCCTACTTGAAAAAGTACTGTTGCTTATTTTAGCAACAGGGCTATCTCACCTCAGGCAAAGTTACTTTGCTTCATCACAATCTGGAGGTGTGAAGTTTCAAAAACAAGGATATAACACAGGTTCAAATAAAACAAGGCTTTTGGTTGATCTATGCAAAGGCACTGCTCTTGGAGCTCGTCCCATACTATTGAGTAAAAGACAGGATAACTTAAATTCGGACTATTTTCCACCCAACTTTGTTAAAGTGCAGAACTAAGTCACTGAAGCACCCCTTTAATGATATATCTTATTAAAAATGAGCCTATCAATCCTAACTGCATGAAAAGTATACACAAATAATACCCAATCAAATATTATAAAATATAGCTGCTTCTTTATTTTGTAATTCAGTTCGCTATATCACGTTTTCAGATTGAAAGACTTGCAGAAATGCATTTTATGTTGTACATTCTTCCTGAAGCAGCCTGTTCAGGTATTGATCAGCTGAAGAAGATCCTCCGGCTGACAGGGACACCGGACTCCTCCCTGGTCCAGAAGATGCAGAGTGAAGATGTACGTTATCCAATGCACATAAGCACATGGTAGCTTCCATATATAGAATGCAGGCATAGAGGCATTTCACAGTGGAAATTACACGTGTCATTTTGTGTCCATTTCTTGTCTCTGTTGTTAGCTCATGCTTGGGAATAAAATGTAATCGCTCTTAACTGTTTTCCAGGCGCAGTCGTATGTGCAGGGTCTACCTCCGCAGAAGAAGAAAATCTTCAAGGAAGTGTTTCCATCAATGGAGGGAAATGGTGTGCTAAAGCGCTTCTGCTCATTGACTTTAAACTGAGATTCATTGCATTTTTCTCATCTTGAAATACACAATACCGCTATGCCGGTCTTTGGAACCTGTTCTCGACCATCGTGTCTGAAAAAATATTGTAGCCTATATAGCAGGATTTGCTTTATGTTTATAACAAATAGAATATGAAAATAATCAAGTTACAAATATGTTAGAGTAAAAATGACAGAAATGTTAGTTACTGTAACGTTTAAGTAAATGAAAAGAATGTCATGGAGTATTGATGTGTTTTTATTTGTTGATGCTTCCAGCTGTAGACATTCTGGAGGGCATGTTCATACTGGACCCAGAGACCAGGCTGACAGCCAAGCAGGGCCTTGGGCACCCTTTCCTGGCTGAATACCATGAGCCAGAGAGCGAGCCGGACTCTGACCCCTATGACGACTCCTTTGAGAGCCTGGAGCTCGCCGTTGGGGAGTGGAAGAGTAAGTTCTGAATACACACAATGCCTATTCTGAAAATGGGCATTATGTGTTGTAAAAGTGCAATCATTAATTTATTGCCAATAAAGTGGTGCAGTAATTACGTTTTTTATAAGCAGACCTGGAAGTTAGCATTGCAAGGGCCCTTGACAAAAAAGCCAATGGGATTTGTTCATTGGATTTGAAATATTGCAGAAAATAAGCTTTGAGGCAAATATTCATTTATGATACTAACAGGGTTTGTTCAGCAGGGTAATCTCCACATATGAACACCACTTTGACAGCATTTGAACTACTAAAACTATGAACTAACTACATCACAGCATCATGGCTGTGTATCCCCACCGCTAAGCTAAAGGCATCTAATGTTTAGGGTGATGAAATGTAGCCACTTGTTAGCAACCATCATTTGTACCACATGATAGCCTCATACAATCATAGGGTATTAGCTGATGTCATTTATGTCATAGATCAAACATTTTAAATCTCTTAAGCTTGTGTTAACCACAAACCTTATTTCAGAAGCCTTACCAAAAAACAATCAAAAGATAATTGACTTTAAGATAAAGGAACCGGATGTGCTTTCATTCTAACTTATTTCAATGTTTTAGGAGTCCGTCCTGCTCTACTATATTCACTTACAATACAAATAACCTTAAGTGCTTTCATGGGAAATGTCTAATTCTGTTTTATTTTTGTATTCAATCAGGTCTTATCCACATGGAGATCATGACATTTGACCCTGAAAACCCCAGTAAGACGGCCATGTAGGAAGCTTCGATGTGCTGGCGCCATCAAGTGTTGATTTTAATACAGACACAAACTGAATGGTCAACAACATTGTCAAACACTGAGAAACAAATATAAAAGAATATTCAGATATTGTCTGAAACATCTGATAGGCATTACACATTTAAATGTGTTTAATTGAAGGGCAGCTTTACTTGGTATGGTGGTACAACAGTGCAAAATAGTAATTGTAGGTCAAGAATAAATACCTTACTGAGCCATGGAGGACTTCTGAGACTAACCCGCCTCGGCCGCCACTGCGTCAGGCCGTTGTGTCCGCATTTGCTCCTGTGGGTAATGTCCGCAGTAATGACTCTTACATGTCTAATATGTGTAATGTGTACTTGTAAAGCGCTTTGAGCACCTGTAAAAGCGCTCTAATAAAAAATGTAATGCATTATTATTATTATTAAATGGTTTGTTTCAAAGAAAAAACACCTTTTTATTTTATGACAATTAAAGTTGTAGATTTTGAGAAGAAAATCACATATATAGGCCTCCAGTGAAAAAACGTGAGCCCTCCTCATGCAATCAGGGTTGCAACACTGAGATACTGGTTGTTTTGGCCTCAAATGAACATATTACCATAAGCATCTGAACGTTGACAGGACAGAACTGTGAATCGGGCCTGTATTATAAACTTCTCGTTTTTTCTTGGGTAAAACCTCCATCTTGTTTTATTTTCACCTGCAATGGCCCTGATGGTATGGTGACCTGTACAAGACAATAATAAACAGAAAGTCTATGCGGAAAATCTACTATTTTATGATAGAAAGATAACCCTGTCTTATAATAAAAAAATACCCTTGGTTGCATTGTATCTGGCTTCACAAGGACAGTTATTATCCATGTCTCCTTCTGTACGTTCTCGTGCTCCATACTAAAGGGTATAATAGTGCAATTTCTTTAAAAAGATGCTGTTTGTTTATTGTTGGAGTTCACAATTTTTTTTGCAAATAAAACATGGTATAACATGACACACGTTGTTGTTGTTATTCAATTATGTTCAAATGACTAATTGGATCGATTTCAATAAATCAAAGATGGATACTGGTAAAAACTAAACAAAAAAAGGCAAACAGTGTCATACAATCCTCCATCACTAGAGGGCAGCATCATATCATAGTAAAACTCATTTTAAGAGGATGAAGTTAAAGGAGACCTATCATGCTATATTTAAATGATATAGTGTATGACCATACCTATATAAGGTATATTTATACATTTTATTTTTCAAAATACCAAACAGATCATTTTTTAGACATGCCTCGTTTCGCTCATTTTCGCTTTATTCCAAGCTTTAAAAACTTTGAAAATTCTGAGCAGCAGCTGACCACGCCCCCCTGCAGAAGAGCAGGCATGAGCCAGCGAGAGTCACGTTACCATGCTTGCTGTGATTACGAGTGTGGAATAAACATGTCATCTCAGAGCAATGCATGTGTTCAAGCATACTATCAATTTGATCCAGAAACTGACCCTGAAGCAGCGGAGATTTTGGTTGAGGTGCAAAAATCTCGGTTGCAGCAGGACGTTTCTGAATGGTTAGCTGACAAGCTGTTGTCCCTATTTATTTTACTCTGTTACGATGCTTGCTCCTTATTCCGTTCATATTTTGGCTAATTAGCAAGAATGCAATGTGTACAGTTTGTAACGCAAAAACAGCGATATATATATATATATATTTATAAAGGGAGACATTCATATTTTCAGCATATATACAATGGCCTCATTGCGTTTAATAGTTTACAGTCCTTTTCTTCCAACATCCTGCAACAACCGTTGGAAAGTTGAATAACTTAGGATGATAAAAAGTATAACTCCAACAACACCTCAGTTGTCAGCAATGTGTGTAGTTTCATGTGTTTTTAAAAGCTCAGTTATTGACTTCTTTGTGCAAATTGCGCCACGATGCCTTCTGAACGGAGAATGTGTGCTGCATGGAGATACCACAGGTAACATTTTTGACAGCTTTACTAAGTTGTCTGTTTAAATACATTTTTCACATGTCATTCAATATATGTTTATCACAATGTGTCAAGACGGATGCAGTAACTTGAGGACTCTGTAACCTGTATGGTGGACCATCCTGGATTGGAGCCTGTGTGCCTAAATGTGTTCTCCCTGCAGAATGCGTTGCATATTTACAGAGCTGAACATGGTGGACTACAGTTGAGACAAATAGAGCAGTGAGCGGTTTGTTTGTTTTGACTGAAATTGTAAAACGAATGCTAATATTGTTCATGGAAATAAATACTGGTGTATATGGCTTTATGCAATCTTTCATTCTGTCATTGTACTATTATATACTACACAGCAATGGCATAACACACCCATGTGTATGACAAAAAGGTCCACACACACACAACCTTATGCTTTTGAAATCAGAATATTCTTTACCCATCCAAACATGAATAATCACGACACATTTTGATATCACCTCGGAACTTTATTGTCAAAATCAACGGTTAAAAAAACCCATACAAAAAAACTAAATGTAGCCTACTTGTATTTTGTATAAATGACACTAAATATTTTTACAGAAGCTTTGTGAGCTGGTGCTGGGGCTTCCTTGGACGCAGGATCAGAGTGGTGATTCCGGCCTGCGTTGTCCTCAGGATACGCAGGGAGTTTCCTGATCTGTGAAATGTCGATGTTGGGTTCAGACAGCAGCCAAATTGAACCGTGTAGCATACCCGGCGATGACCTCCTCCCTGTCAGGTCGCTCATAATGGTGCAGGGTCCACAAAGACTTGGTCGAAGATGAGGTCCATCAAGTTGGCCACGTTGGGCTGTGCAATGGTAAAAAAAGCACAACAAAAAATGTGGTTTAGATTAGTAATGTGGGGTCAGTCTTTACTGGTTTTGCTCTGCATTCTCCCTTCCTGGCCTTTGGGAACTGCAGTTTATACAGAGGGTTTCCAGTGGATGTAGTGGCTTGTCCACGCTCAGCGTTTTCATTGTAGTGCAGGGCTGCCAGGTACAGTCTTTCATTTCCGCCATGATAAAAAAAAAAGTAAATAATAGCAAAGGATGTACAAATTGTCACTAATTAGTAAGTATGTGAGGTGCTGGCCTGTAAAGAAGAACACATAGTTAGAACAAAATCATCTCAACTTAGTATTCAGGATGAGAAAATACTATTTGGATAAATATAGTCTGAAATCCCAAAAGATGGGGCTAAAACTCTCTATTTAGCAAAACTCTCTATTTAGCAAAGCTCTCTATTTAGCAAAGCTCTTTGCTTAGCCTTTCCCAATCTGAGTTAGTTTTGAACCGTAACGTGCATGCTGTGTTTCTGACTCAATGCAGGTGATGTGTTGGAGAGGGGCCGAGCTCAGTAGACTGACTGTAATGAGTGCTAGCCACTAATTAGCCTGTTGCTAGAGGTAAGGCCTTGTCAACAACAACAGACCGACGGGGCTTTAGCTCAGTTTTACTCGTGGTGTGTCCCCCCCCTCGCATACATACACAGTGTTGTATCCTAACACACCCCCATTTATATTCATGTGCGCAAACAAGTAAACACACAAAAGCTTTTACATATAACGCTGCAAAACACGGCATGTCTCATTAGCGTAGCGTAGTGTAGCTTAGCTTACAGATCGATGATATCTGATCGTTCTTACAGACTACAATCACAAAAGCGTTTACATATAACGCTGGAAAAAACGGCACTTGCCTACAGAAGATTACGTTTGTTATTATAACTTACTCAATATGATTGTAGAGGATACAAAATACTAATAAATAGGAGAATAAATACTTGTGTTATCGCCTAGGGCGTGGCTTTACAGCCTTCACACAGATCGCCATTACGGCAGTATGTCTGAACATGTTAGCAAATGCCTGATAATTCAAATGACAAAGCAAAGACTGCGGAGCGTACAAAATAAAATGCTACAAAAATATATAAACACCTAACCGATTACTATTTGGGTTTGAGGCGACATTGATACGGCGAAGCTACATGCTACATGCTACAAGCTAGAGATAGCTTTATCAGGAAAAACACCGCTAAATAAAAACTTACAGCTTCAAAATTGGATGTGTCCTCACTGGCCTGGTCCCGGATGGTTGGTATTGATCCCGGGTTTAGCATTAGTTTGGAGGCATATCCGTGTTGGACTTGAGAGAAGTTAATAAACATGTCCGTGGTAAAATGTTTGGAACACACAAACAGAAATCTTCCGTGGTCTTCTGGCACATGTCCCTTGTAAATGAAGTCTAGCCACAGATTCATTTATTTTTCCACTGATGGCATTGCATGCAGTCCCCTGTCCCGAGTCTTGCAGCCAACAACAGCACAACGTTTAACTGGCTTAGACATCCTGGCAAGAGCAGGCAAAAACACAGATGTGACTGGGGTGTTGATTATTTAGCCTGCCGATAGCCCATATGCGAATGAGAGGTTTGGCAATGCACGTGGCCGTGGCTCATTCCCCTGATAGGTGGAGAGTTGACCAATAAGCGGAGCACTTCTTTGTGACGTAGAAAAGTATTGGAATCTGGATCCGTTTTTTTCAGATCTGCTCGCTGCTCGTTCACAGCTGCTCTCTGCTCGTTCACAGCTGCTCGCTGCTCACCTGAGGAACAGGTTACACGCCGTCAGCGCTGAGACGTGATCCACCTTTGCTGAGTTCCGGATGTGAGCCACGTTCAACCTCATCCACCACAGCGGACCCGAGTTCCACTAAAGGCTCATCGGGAAGGGTTTCAGGAGCCACTCCACACTGGGCGAATCACTTCTGGGATCCTACTTTTGCCCGCCGAGTGGATTTAGCACGAGAGGGAGCAACTCTTGCAGAGATAAAGAGTCGGAAGTGTGGTCCCGGCTCTCCTCTCGCCGCCCTTCTCGCCGCTCCTCACACCGCGTATCGCTGCTCCTCTCCGCGCCTGTGCTACCGGCGGAGATGTAAAGTGGATTAAATAGCCGGTGTAACGCGGTGGGATTACCTTCTCTACTCTGCTGTGCTACTATAGCTGAGGCCTGGTTCCACCTTGCTCCGGGAAAAGCGTGGTTACTGTTGTGCTGGACTGGGAGAATGGCGGGTGTCGTGTTTCTGCTGTGCCTTTTCTTGGCTGTGCTGGACAAGGAGAAGATCGCTAGTCGTCCTGAACAATCTAATGGATTCGGGTATGTTCTGCCGCCCGCAGTGGACATCCCCTGTACAGTTTCGGAGGTGTTGCACAAACAATTGCTGGTTACACTGTCGCGGACATTCATTTCGGAAAATGTTTGTCTTTCTCACATGCCTGCCACGATGGTCCTTCAGAATTGTTTTGTAAACTCTAATCTCACTTTCGCGAAGTTTGCTGGTGACTCTAGATCAGCTGACAATGTATGTGTGTTGATTAAGAGGAAAAGGTGCTTGGTATTTTTATTGTTGTTACTATCAGGAAATGTACAGCCAAATCCAGGTCCACCGAGCAGTATTAGTCAAATAGCTACTCCTGCTGATTTTATATCTAGATCTGGGCTAGGTTTAATTCATTTAAATGTGCGTAGTCTGTTACCTAAATTAGATTTTGTCCGTATTTGGGCGAGTTCGACTGATGCTGATGTCATTGTCTTATCAGAAACGTGGCTAGATAAATCCATTTTGGCCTCTGACATTTACATAAATGGTTACAGTGTATATCGTACTGACCGGCCTAAAAAAGGTGGTGGCGTTGCCAATTATGTGAAAAATAAGTTTTGTGTAACTAATATGGTTTCCAAATCTGTTAGTAAACAACTAGAATTTTTAGCCGTGAATATTGAGGTAACAAATGGTCAACAGCTCATGGTGGTGGGCTGCTACAGGGCTCCTTCGGCTGTCAAGGACTCTTTATCGTCTTTGGCAAAACTGTTATCGCAACTTTCCTACAAGGAAATAGTGCTGCTTGGTGATTTTAATTGGGACTGGTTAACTTCTGTGTCAGAGGATTTTAAAAACCTGTGTACCTCATTGAATTTTACCCAGATTATAGACAGTCCTACTCGCCCAAATATTAAGTCCCCAAATAAATCCTCCTTAATTGATCTAATTTTAACAAATGTTCCACATAAATACTCATCTGTGGGAGTATTTGCTAATGATGTGAGTGACCACTGTGTTGTAGCCACAATTAGGGACACTAATGGCGCATTTCCACTGCAGCGGGTAGCCCCGTTTAAGCGTCCTGAACCGTCCTCAAGCGGCCAGGCCAGTTTTTGGTGGCATTTCCATATAGCCTAGTACCGGCTAGCGGGTACTTTTTCCCTCTTTTTCCGGCCCCATCGTGGTTCTATCAGACCAGGCCAGGGCTGTGACGTCAACACTCGACTGCTGATTGGTCAGAGAGAATCGTCACAAGATCGCGCGCGAGATCATCCCTCGCGTCACATATATATCAAGAAGCAAGCTTGCAGCATTTTGTAAACGGAGGAGCTACAAAAATGGCAACGTCGAAGAAAAGCACACCGTGGTCGACCGAGGAGGTGACGACGTTCCTAAATCTCATTGGGGATGATAAAATCCAGCGGGAGCTCGACGGAACAACGCGAAATGTGAAAGTGTTCCAGGATGTCTCTGCACAGATGTCCGAACGCGGATTTTCGAGAACTTTCCTGCGATGTAGGGAAAACGGCAACGGCTTTACTGGAGTCCCTGCAAGGTACTGCAAATCATTTTGCTGTTCTAGATGATTACATTGGGACTCGTGAGGAGGAACATTCCCGAACAATGGGTGATGGCAGTGTTCCGTCCACATCGTCATTGAATCCAGAACGGACCCCAGCCGAAGAATCGACACCAACTCAACCACCAACACCGAGTGCCATCACGACACCGCAGCGTGTGGTTCTAGGTAAGAAATAGAAATGGCAAAGCGACTGGAATTGTGTTTTGTTTTTTTAAACCTTGGATCATCCATCGTCAGTAATTAAAATAAGCTATACCACTGTGTGGAAATGCTCTGTTACAAGTAAAGTCTTAGCTAGTAAGCAGCTAGTACAGTTGTGTGTGACATCCTATCATATACATATATTCATTATCAACAGGCTGGACATAATGTAATTCACTTTCACAATCATTGTCACATCTAGGGCCAGAACTTTCTTTAGTTCACCTTACTGTTGTTCTGTTTATACATGTTATTCTTATATCCTTGTGTGACCTGTACCTGTCCTGTGTTTTTTCCTTATTGCTAATTATTATCTTATTGTCACCCAGGCAAGAGGAAACGAGGAGGAGAGGATCGGGCCCAGCAGGAACGGCACCATGACTGGGCAGCCGACGTGGCCCGTCTCTTCCCTGATACTTCAAAAAACCTTAATAGTTATTGTACATATTATATATTTTGTATCTAGTTAATTTTTAAATGCAACATTTGTACTTCCATGTTAATTTATTTTCTTTAAAATGTTCATTTTATATTTACAATTCCATGTATATTTATGCTGGCTGCAATACAGTTTTACATTTTTTATTTGTATTGTTTAATGGCATGCCTTTTTGATACAACATTTGTATTTTTATACTCCCATCAATAAAGTACTTCTTTGACTTATCTTATCTCTTGTTGCTTTTAACATGTCTAGAAGAAAGATTGAGGTTATATTTAATATATTATTTTATGTTGTGGATACTTTAGCCTCCATCCATGTTTACAATTGTCCACACTATTTTACACTTGCATTTATGAATATAGTGTTGCCGTGTTTTACACTTTAGTATTTATGTTTATAGTTAGCTTTGATATTTGCTTAATTGATTAGAAAGATTTTCTTTTCATGATCTGATATTTCCTCAAATGTTATTATGGGGCAGTACTTACTGGTGCTTGAATTTCAAATATTCAATTCAGATAATATTTGTTTAAAACATTTGACAAACACATGTATATGAAAAAAAAGGATTTATTTATGTTCAATACAATGAATACAATACAATGCTTGCTGTGATCACTTTCCTTCTTGCTGTGATAACAAGCCACACACCAAGAAACAAGTAAACGATCGCTTCCACATCCTCCATTGTTGTGTGTGAGTTGTGTCGCATTGAAGATGACGCCACTGCAGTTTTACCCAGCGTCGCTCCGACCAAAAAGCTGATCGCCCCGCCTACACTGCGTTGCTACCCCAGGTCCTAAACTGTAATGGAAATGCGCCACGGCCTCGGCCGGCCAGCGAGGCAGCCCGAGGCCTGAGCGAGGACGCTTAGGGACGCTTAAACGGGGCTACCCCGTTGCAGTGGAAATGCGCCATAAGGTCCAAAAGGTTAAACCACGTGTAATCACAAAGAGAGACAAAAAACACTTTGTGGAGCAGGGTTTTGTGCATGATCTGTTGGATTTTGATTGGGGTAGAATCAATGTGTGTGCTGATGTAGAAACTGCATGGTCTTATTTTTATCTTGGTTTTATGAAAATTATAGATAGACATGCACCTCTGCGTAAATTTAGAGTGAAGGGACGAAACAATCCCTGGTTTTCTGCTGAGCTGTCCAGTCTCCTTCATGAGAGAAATAATGCTTGGGCTAAGGCTAGGAAATCAGGCTCAGAGGTAGAATGGCTACGTTTTAGGCAGCTAAGAAATAGCTTCACATCTTAAATAAAAAGTGCTAAATCAAAGTACTATTTGTCAGTTACCACAGAAAACATGAATAACCCTAGGAAATTTTGGAAAGCCATAAAATCGATTTCCACTGGTGATATCCCAAATGAGCTACCTCCGTGCCTTACCACAGCATCTGGCATTATATCAGACAGGGCTACTATGCTAAATTGCTTTAATGAGCATTTTGTGTCTTGTGGCTCTCTGTTTGGCTGTGTGGCTCCTGTGAACGCTCCAATCCTTGACTCTGAACAATGTGGTCTGGAAAACCCTTTCAGTTTTACTCCTTTAACTGTTGGTATTGTTCATGAAGCATTATCCAAGTTAGATCCTAGGAAACCGGCTGGCCCGGACAACGTAGAACCTTTCTTTTTAAAGATAGCTGCAGATTTTATTGCTCCACCTCTTACTTCTCTTTTTAACCTCTCCCTCAGCACGAACACAATTCAAAAAGTATGGAAGTCTGCTTATGTCTTGCCTTTACTGAAAGGAGGGGAGGCAACTATTTTAAATAACTATAGGCCAATCTCTAAATTGTCAGTTCTGGCTAAGGTTCTTGAACGCTTAGTGAGTGAACAAGTAAAGGAGTTTTTATGTATAAATAATATCCTGTCTAAACATCAGTCAGGATTCAGAAAGAAACACAGCACCATCACTGCCACGATGAAAGTGGTAAATGACATTACTACTATTTTAGATAATAAGCAGAGTTGTGCAGCTCTGTTTATTGACCTTTCCAAAGCGTTTGACACCGTTGACATCGCATTTTAAAGCAGAGGCTACTCAGTATTGGCCTATACAGCCTTGCAGTGGGGTGGTTTGTGAACTACCTCTCTGAAAGGTCCCAATGTGTTCATTTTGATGGACTGTCTTCTGAATGGTTAAACATTTCTAATGGTGTACCACAAGGTTCTGTTTTAGGACCACTTTTATTCTCCATATATATTAATAGTGTAGGTGATAATGTGGATGAAGCTACTTTACATTTGTATGCGGATGATACTGTGATGTATTGTGCAGGTCCCTCCATTCAGGAGGCTGGTGTTAAATTACAGGCTGTTTTTAACACTATTCAGACTCAGCTCTCTGAACTAAAGCTTCTTTTAAATGTGGATAAAACCAAGGTAATGCTCTTTTCAAAAGCTAAAAAGACACCAGAGCCTGTTTTAGATATTGTAACTACGCAAGGAACACAACTTGAAGTTGTTGCCTGTTACAAATACCTTGGTATCTGGCTTGATGATTGTCTCTCTTTTAAACTTCATGTCAATAACCTGCTTAAAAAACTGAGGGTTAGGCTAGGTTTCTTTTTCAGAAACAAGTCCTGTTTCTCGCTTGAGGCCAGGAAAAGGCTAGTCACTGTGACCTTTTTACCTGTGCTGGACTATGGGGATTTGTTGTATATGAATGCACCTGCCAATTACCTGAGCAAATTGGATGCTGCGTATCACAGTGCTCTGAGATTTGTCACAAATTGTAAAGCGCTTACACATCACTGTACCCTGTATGCCAAGGCAGGTTTACCATCACTCTCTTTACGGAGGCTCAGTCATTGGTACACGTTTATCTATAAAGCTTTGTTGGGTAAACTCCCGTATTATATCTGCTCTCTGATAACACAGAGAGTTGCAAGCAGCTATTGTCTGAGGTCACATGATGTAGTCTTGTTAGATGTGCCAAGAGCAAGGACTGTCTTCGGTAAGACAGCTTTTATGTGCGCAGCTCCACTTGCTTGGAACAATCTTCAGCAAGAATTGAAACTGAGCAATCTCATTCCTCTGCATGTTTTTAAAGCTAGGGTAAATGAAATGCTTGCTGATACAATGGGCACTTGTAAATGTCTATAACTATGTATCCTGTAAATATAATGTATAATGTCCTTTATTGTTTTATGTTTCATGTGGAATCTATATGCTGCAGGTCTCCCTTGAAAAAGAGATCTATGATCTCAATGGGACCAATCTGAATAAATAAAGGTTTGAAATGAAATGAAATGAAAGATCCGTTGCAGCCCCTTTTTTAGAGATTTGGCGAAGGAGGAAAATAGAGAGGGTTGTGTTTTCTGACACTTGGTGAGTTCCCTGGAACATATTTATATATTTTAACGCACATATTTATACATTTTGCTCTCATGCACATTCATTTAAAGGAATGGTCCACTCATTAGATAATTAATCAAAACTTCAGTATTTAGTGAAACATTATGTTTAAACCATACCCTGAAGAAATCAGCGATATTCCCCGGTAAATAATGATTTTATAGCTCTTTTTTATCAAAACCTGTATATTCCGTCTGGCCGCCGCCATTTTTGCCATTTTCAGTAGTCACGTGATGGTCGTGACGTCATCCATGCGTTCACTTTGTCAACACACGGAAACATGGCGGGATATTTGAGTTCGGACTCGTCAGCAGAGGAAGAAGTTTTGACCAATGTGAAGAGATTGAATGGGGGAATTCAGCCATACATATCAGTATGAAAATACGACACCCTCTGTCCTTAGACCCTCACATCGTACAAGGAAAAACTTCCGAAGAAAACCCACAGTTTAAAGGGAACATGGGAGAAACCTCAGGGAGAGCAACAGAGGAGGGATCCCTCTCCCAGGACGGACAGACGTGCAATAGATGCCGTGTGTACATTGAAAAGATAATACATTTGCAACATAGGTAGTCCAGATGTTTGGAAATGCATGTGTGTATAATAGGAAGATGATATAAGATACTATATGTATGCATGTAGTACCACCCTTGCTAGCGATTCCCTCTCTAGTTTAGCATACTCAGCTTCGTTGTCCCTGGCCATAGAATCACGATTTTATGGGGCCGGAAAAAACTGGGGGAAAATACACACTAGCCGGTACTACGCTATATGGAAAGGCCACCAAAAACTGTCCTGGCCTGGACGCTAAAGGACCTTAAAACGGGGCTAGCCGCTGCAATGGAAATGCGCTATAACATACCTTACTCCGAGCACTACTTCTGCTCCTCCGTCACTTCACACTTGCAGAGGGCGATTTCTCAACTGGCCGAACTGGTGTCCTGGTCGGTGATGACACCAGAAAGACCGATGGTACTGCATCTCCATTAAGTAATGGTTGTTCCATAAATCCCATGTTATGTTTTATCATACTCTCAGAGTAGTCGTCCGGAAATTTGAAATGTTCGCTGCATACATGAGCCTGTGAATCTTTCGGTTCGGGCCGGCCACATTTCGCTAGCCACTGCCTCCGAACATACTTCTTCCGCTTACCTTTTGGCAACAGATGGAACCGAGCATTCCGTGGATTGTTCCTATCAGAATTGTGGCAATATTTCGCGATACAGTGAGGCATATTTGAAGAGAGAAACTATAGTAAATAACATGGAGATCAACGTGTCTTCGAAAACCAAACGCATGGTTTACGTCACGTCCGGAAAATGGCGGCGCCCACAGTGTTGATGTTATTTCGGTATATAATCAGTTTAAAATCACTGATAATGTCATCGGATTAAAAAAAAAAAAAAAAAGACTGGCAGAGACTGGTCTGTTTTATCGGATGATAATTATTTAAAAATGAGTGTCATGAGCATACCATTCCTTTAATGTTTACATTTAATAATTTAAATAACATAGGCCTATGCATGTCTGAAGACCATATATGTATGCAAGAGAATGTGTGAGAGAAAGTATAGTGGAAACGGAAGGAGTATGGTAGAAACGGAAGCCAGGTCATTATCTCGCTGTGATTGGTTCAGAACTTCAGAGTCAGAAGGTCGAGCGGGCTCATGTTCAGAACTTCGGATCCAGATCAATAGAGGGAGACGAGTCGCGTGTACTGCAACAAGCAATGGGGTTTTATGGAAGATGTTGTCATCCCCTGAAACTGTCACATCCCTGTCATCGTCCCTTGAGCGGCAGAGGACAGGCTCACAGCACGTTACTAATAACGTTACTCACAGCTCGGGTCGGGTACCGAAGTCCGGTTCTGGTTCGGTACCGGTTCCAAAATGACGATTCTATCGGTATTGTTTAGAAATGTTAGTTTATGTTCTAAATTGATTCCTAAGGAAATGCATCTCGCCGCTTTCTGTATTGTCAGACGGGGCGGGGCGGGACGTGGAGCACAGTGGCAGGGTTGGGAAGCAACATAATGAATATGTAATTGTATTCAATAACCGCAACAAATAGGAATACAGATTTGACTTATTGTTTTCATAAATATATTTTTCTCCCATTGAAATTGGCATGTGACTTATTTTTGTGAGAGTGAAGAATACCTATATGTGTGGAGGTGTACATATAAGTCAGAGTGAAAATACATGTATGTGTTGATGAAAAGTAAATTGTATATAAATGTGAGTACAAATATATATATATATATAAAACATCGTTATGACATCATAAAGTGGCCAAAATCTGATCGGCTCATTTTCAGACAGGTTTTTATAGAAATGGATCAGGACAAAAAGAGAGAGAATCTTGGTTCCTGAAACTTTCAGAATCTCTTTACACAGAGGGGACATACATGTTGATGAAGAGACATGAAGAAGAGGGGACACATGTTGATGTAGAAGACGCATGACAAGTGGATTTTGCATAATAGGTGACCTTTAAGTCAATTTCTGTCAATATCATGGA